>NW_012117155.1:725270-746484 GCF_000951035.1 Colobus angolensis palliatus
TCCCTTCCCCCTTGCACTTCCCAGGTGAGGCGATGCCTCGCCCTGCTTTGGCTCTCGCTGGTCGGGCTGCAGCAGCTGACCAGCACCGATTGTCCGCCACTCCCTAGTGAGATGACCCCAGTACCTCAGTTGAAAATGCAGAAATCACTGGTCTTCTGTGTTGCTCGCGCTGGGAGTTGGAGACTGGAGCTGTTCCGATTTGGCCATCTTGGAGAAACTAATTTTAAGCCAGTACAGCTTTATTCTTTATATTTTGCCTATTAGTGTAATCGCCAAGGATTATGCCCATGTTTTGCAGATCACTGCAGAAAAACTCCTCTATGATCACCAGCTGAATCATTTATATCACTACAGCCATGCCTATCTCACAGGTTCACTGACATAACTAAAATATATCAGTCTCTCTCCTGCACCCAAAACAGATGTTTTTGAGAATTATGTGTTCAAGTGATGCAGTAGCAGAGTGTAAATAAGATGGGGATTCTTGGGTGAGATTGCCTTGATTCAAAGGTGAGTTCCACACTTTAACAAATGTGGAGGCTTGGAAAAATTACTTAACTTCTCCTTGCCTCAGTAAAATGGCTTAAGAAAAGTGCCCAATATGTAAAACTGTTAGGCAGTGAAAGAAGGAAACAAATGTTTCTTAGAACAGCATCTAGCACATATTAAGCCCTCAATAAATGTTAGCTCTTTATTCATACATTAGTGTCTTTATTTTAATGTATTAAAATATATAATACATTAGTATATTTTCTTAAAGACACTACTATGTTATATATCTCACATAGAAACTAAATGTGAGAAATATATATATACACACACATATGTATATCACTGCACTGTATGTTAATAAGCAAAAGACCATGAGGTTGTTTTCTCCCTTTTTAAGGCCCTTTTCTTCTTCAAGGTTAAAATATCATTACATTTAAAATTAACACCATTAAAGAAGAGTTTGCATTTTCTGATTCCAGAGGCAAGAGTGAGAAAAGGAAAAAAATTCCACTCACTTAAATCTAAGACATACATTTAATTATTTTAAAATTATGGGCAAGTTGAGCCAAGATGGTTGACCAGATAGAGCCAGGAAGAGTATCTCCAACTGAGAGACCAGACCATGAAGAATACTGGCACACTCTGAACAGATCTTCAGCAGGAAGGCATTGAGAGTGGATGCAGACCCTAGGCTGAAGGGGTAGGAAGCTGGGAATACTGTATGGAGCTGCCGAGTACCAGGACTTGTTCCTGGCCCCTAATGGCTCCTGAAAACGGTGTGAGTTAAATAGGCAAAGAGTGGCCCACCATTACCACAAACCTCCAGTATCCTAACTGCAGGAGACCCCATGACCCCCGAGGGACATTTGAGCTGGAAGGGAGAGCTGTTTGGAGAAGTGGCAAGGATGGGACTCCAGCCTGCGTGGGGCCCAGAGGGTTTGGTATGGAAACAGCTGAAGTGGAGGATGGCCAGGGACACCCATTCCCCACGGTTCACTGTGCTTATTTAGATGGCTTTGGCCTTTGTTGACTGTCAGGCCTGGTCAGAACAGGGCTATCTTGTCCATGGGATGGGACCAGTCTGATCTGAGCATCCCCCTGTCTACTCGTCTCTCCTGGGGTCCCTCCTTAGCCATGCCTGCTTGCAGCTCAGCCTTGGAGGCCCAACCAGGGCACTTCCTGGTGGCTGCCACCATAGCTTCTTCACCAGCAAACCCTCTATAACATTGGAGAGCTTCAGCAGACAGGTCCCTGCCAATGTGAACCCACCAGCAGCTTCCCCCTACCACTTTGCCTGCATGTACCTGGCCACAGCCTACCCCTATTGGTTTCCATGTGTGTTTATGTGGTATGTGTAGGGACCTCACTGCCCTGCTGCTGCTGACATGTGTGTGGACCTCACTGTGTTGCCACCCTGTTGCTACTGGTGCACATGGACCCTGCTGCACAGCCACAATTGGCACATGTGCATGCAGAACCTGCCATGCCACTGCCAAGCTGCTGCCAGCACATGAACATAGACCTTGTTGCCAGCGTCCTGATGAAGCACTTTAGCTGGCACCCACCATCAGAGTGTTGCTGCCAGCAGACTGGAAACATCTTGACCTCTCTAGCACAGCAGGTGCTTAACCTTGGGGGCCAGAGTACAAAGCTGTGGGCCTGGTCCCAGGCCCCTGGGATTACAGCACATAGCCTGGGAGTGCTGAGATGAGGTTGGGTACCCTGAAGTCATTCAGAAATGAAGCCAGTCAACTGAACCTAAATTACACCATAGTCAAACCCTTGAGGGCATCAAAAAATATTAAAGTAAAAACCCTACCCCAAAGGAACTTCAGCAACTTCAAACATTTGGCTTTTGTTGACTGTCAGACCTGGTCAGAACAGGGCTATCTTGTCCATGGGTTGGGGCCAGTCTGATCTGAAACCCTCAGTTGAAGGCAGCAACTTCAATGATTAAAGGAACATCAGCCCACACAGATGAGAAGAAACAGTGTAAGAACTGGCAGCTTAAAAAGCAAGAGTGTATTCCTACCTCCAAATTTCCAAATGATTGCCCTAGCTCCCTGGCAATGGTTTTTTTTTTTTTTTTTTTTTTTGGTGGTGGGGGGGGATGGAGTCTTGCTCTGTTGCCCAGGCTGGAGTACAATGGCACATTCTCAGCTCACTGCAACCTCTGGCTCCCAGGTTCAAGTGATTCTCCTGCCCCAGCCTCCTGAGTAGCTGGGATTACAGGTGCACACCACCACACCTGGCTCATTTTTGTATTTTTAGTAGAGATGAGGTTTCACCATGTTGGTCAGGCTGGTCTCGAACTCCTGACCTCGTGATCCACCCACCTTGACCTCCCAAAGTGCTGGAATTACAGGCATGAGCCACTGTGCCCAGTCAGCAAAGATTCTTAATCAGGCCAAAATGACAGACTTAGAATTCAGAATCTGGATAGAAATGAAGATTATCAAAATTCGGGAGAAAACTGAAACTTTCCAATTCAAGGAATCTAAGGAATACAATAAAATGATACAAGTGATGAAAGATGAAGTAGCCATTTTAAGAAAGAACCAAACTGCCAAACTGATTTGATACAGCTAGAAAACTCATTACAGGAATTTCATAATATAATTAAAGGTATTAACAGGAGAAAAGACCAAATTGAGGAAAGAATCACAGAACACAAAGACTAATTCTTTGAATCAACTCAGTCAGACAAAAATAATTTAAAAATAATGAAAAAGAATGGATGAAACCTCTGAGAGATATGGGATTAGATAAAAAGACCAAATTTACAACTCATTGGTGTCCCTGAAAGAGAGGGAGAGGAAGCAACTTGGAAAACATATTTGGAGAGATACTGTCCACAAAAATTTCCCCAACCTTGCTAGTGAGGTCACATTCAAATTCAGGAAATTCAGAGAACCCCAGTGACATACTAAACAAGATGACTATGCCAAGAGACCTACTCACCAGATTATCTAAAGTCAATGTGAAGGAGAGCATATTAAAGGCAACCAGAGAGAAGGGGCAGGTCACCTACAAAGGGAACCCCATCAGACTAACAGTGGACCTTTCAGGAGAAATTCTACAAGCCAGAAGAGATTGGAGGCCTATATTCAACATTCTTAAAGAAAAGAAAGTCTAACTAGAATTTCATATCTAGACAAACAAAGTTCACAAGCAAAGGAGAAATAAAATCCATTTCAGACAAGCAAATGCTAAAGGAATTTATTATCATCAGACATGCCTTATAAGAGGTTCTTAAGGAAGTGCTAAATGTGGAAACGAAAAACTGTTACCAGCCACCACAAAAACACACTTAAATACATAGACAATTGACACTATAAAACACCTATACAATCAAGTCTACATAACAACCAGCTAACAACACAATGACAGGATGAAATTACAGATGTTGATATTAACCTTGAATGTAAATGGCCTAAATGCTCCACTTAAAAGTCCCAGAGTGGCAAGTTGGATAAAGAAGCAAGACCCAACTGTATGGTATCTTAAAGAGACCCATTTCACATGCAATGACATCCATAGGCTGAAAGTAAAGGGATGGAGAAAAATCTACCAAGCAAAGGGAAAACAAAAAAAGGCCAAGAGTTACTGTTCTAATTTCAGACAAAATAGAGTTTGTCCCATCCAAGTAGTGACAGCCCTAATCCTGCTTAGCTTCCAAGATCAGACAAGATAGGGAGCATTCAGGGTGGTATGTCTGTAGAGTGGACAAAATAGACTTTAAACCAACAATGATCAAAAAGAACAAAGAAGGATACTACATAATGATAAGGGGTTCAATTCCATGAGAAGACTTAACTATCTTAAATATATATGCACTCAACACTGGAGCACCCAGATTCATAAAACAAGTTCTTAGAGACCTGAGAAGAGACTTAGATAAACACACAATAAAAATGATAGACTTTAACACCCCCACTGGCAGTATTAGACAGATCATTGGGGCAGAAAACAAACAAACAATATTCAGGACCTAATTCAACACTTGATCAAATGGACCTAACAGATATCTATAGAACACTCCACCCAACAATAACAGAATATACATTCTTTTCATTTGCAAATGGCAGATACTCTAAAATCCACCACATACTCAGCTGTAAAGCAATTCTCAACAAATTCAAAAAACCCCAAATCATACCAACCACGGTGCAATAAAATAGAAATCAATACCAAGAATCTCAAAACCATACAATTACATGGAAATTAAACAACATGCTTCTGAATCACTTTTGGGTAAACAATGAAACTAAGGCAGAAATGAATAAATTCCTTGAAAGTAATGAAAACAAAGATACAACATGCCAGAATCTCTGGGGCACAGCTAACATAGTGTTAAGAGGAAATTTTGTAGCCCTAAATACCCAGATCAAAAAGTTGGAAAGATATTAAATTAACAACCTAACATCACATCTAGAGGAACTAGAAAATCAAGAGCAAACTAACCCCAAAACTAGCACAAGAAAATAAATAACCAAAATCAGAGCTGAACTGAATGAAACTGAGACATGAAAAACCATACAAAAGACCAGTGAAAAAATATTTGGTTGTTTGAAGGAATAAAAAAGACTGATAGATCCATACCTAGACTAGTAAAGAGAAAAAGAGAATCCAAATAAACCCATTTGGAAATGACAAAGGGGACATTACCACAAACCCCATAGAAATACATAAAACTCTCAGAAGCTATTTTAAACACCTCTATACACGCTAACTAGAAAAGTGGACAAATTCCTGGAAATATATAGTCTCCCGAAATTGAATCAGGAAGAAACTGAAATCCTGAGTAAACCAATAACAAGGTTCAAAACTGATTAAATAAAAAAAAAAATCTACCAACCAGAAAAAGTCCTGACCAGGTTGATTCACAGTCAAATTCTACTAGACACACAAAGAAGAGCTGGTACCAATCCTACTGAAACTGTTGCAAAAAATTGAGGAAGAGAGACTTCTTCTTAACTCATTCTATAAGACCAGCATCACTGTGATATCAAAACCTGGCAGAGATACAATGAAAAAAGAAAACTCAGGTCAATATCCCTGATGAACATAGACGTAAAACTGCTCAACAAAATGCAAGCAAATTGATTTCAGCAGCACACCAAAAAGTTAATCCACATAATCAAGTAGCCTTTACTGCTGGGATGCAAAGTTGGTTTAGTCTATGCCAATTAATAAATGTGATTCATTGTTTAAACAGAACTAAAAACAAAAATTACATGATCGTCTCAATAGATGCAGAAAAGACTTACAATAAAATGTAATATCCCTTCATGTTAAAGCCCCTCCACAAACTAGGCACTGAAGGAACATATCACAAAATAATAAGCGCCATTTATGACAACCTCACAGCCAACATCATACTGAACATGTGTAAGCTGGAAGCATTCCCCTTGAGAACTGAACAAGATAAGGATGTCCATTCTCACCACTTCCATTCAACATAATACTGGAAATCCTAGCCAGAGCAATCAGGCAAGAGAAAGAGATAAAAGCCATCCAAATAGGAAGAAAGGAAGTCAAACAATCTCTCTTCATAAACAATATGATCCTGTACCTAGAAAGCCCATAGTCTCTGACCAAAGGCTCCTAGAGCTTATAAACAACTTCAGCAAAATTTCAGAATACAAAATCAATTACAAATATTAATATAAAACTTCTGTACATGAATAACTTCCAAGCTCAGAGCCAAATCAGGAATGCAATCCCATTCACAATAGCCACACACACCAAAATAAAATAGCTAGGAATACAGTTAACTAGGGAGGTGAAATATCTCTGCAAAGAGAATTACAAAACACTGCAGAAAGAAATCACAGACTACACAAATAAATGGAAAAACATTCCAGGCTCATGAATTTGAAGAATCAATATTGTTAAAATGGCCATATTGCTCAAGGCAATGTACAAATTCGGTGCCATTTCTATCAAACTGCCAGACATTTTTCACAGAATTAGGAAAAAAACTATTCTAAAATTCATATAGAACCAAAACAAGAGCTTGGATAGCCAAAGCAATCCTGAGCAAACAGAGCAAAGCTGGAAGCATAACACTACCTGACCAGACTTATACTACAAGGCTACAGTAACCAAAACAAGATGGTATTGGTACAAAAACAGACACATAGAACAATGAAACAAATTAGAAAACCCAGAAATAAATTTGCACACCTACAACCATCTGATCTCTGACAAAATCAATAAAAACAAGTAATAGAGAAAGGATTGTCTATTCAATAAATGGTCCTGGGAAAACTGACTAAGCATATGCAGAAGGTTGAAACTGGACTCCTTCCTTTCACCATATACAAAAATTAACTCAGGATTGATTAAAGACTTAAATGTAAAGCCTAAAACTATAAAAGCCCAGGAAGAAAACCTAGGAAAGATCATTTTGGACATAAGACCTTGCAAAGATTTCATGGTGAAGACTCCAAAAGCAATTGCAACAAAAACAAAAGTTGTCAAATGGGACTTAATTAAATAAAGAGCTTCTGCACAGCAAAAGAAACTATCAATAGAGTAAACAGACAACCTATAGAATCAGATAAAATATTTGCCAACTATGCACCTCACAAAGGTCTAATATCTAGAATCTATAAGGAACTTAAACAAATTAACAAGCAAAAAACAAGCAACCCCATTAAAAAATGGGCAAAGGACGTGAACAGACATTTCTCGAAAGAAGACATATGCACAGCCAACAAGCTTATAAAACAAGCTTATAAAAAATGCTCTACATCACTAATCATCAGAGAAATGCAAATCAAAACCACAATGAGATACCATCTCACATTAGTCAGAATGGTTATTGCTAAAAAGTCAAAAAAATAAAAAGCAAAAAAAAAAAAAAAAAAAAAAAAAAAAAAAACAACAATAACCAACTAAAAAAAAAAAAAAAAAAAAAAAAAAAAAAAAAAAAAAAAAAAAAACAGGTGTTGGTGAGGGTACAGAGAAAAGGGAATTTTTATACACTGCTGCTGGGAATATAAATTAGTTCAGCCATTGTGGAAAGTAGTTTGGATATTTTGCAAAGAACTAAAAATAGAACAACCACATGTCCCAGCAGTCCCATTACTGGATATATACCCAAAGGAAAATAAATTGTTCTACCAAAAAGACACCTTCACTCATATGTTTATTGCAGTGCTATTCACAATAGCAAAACATGGAAACAACCTAGGTGCCCACCAATGGTGGATTGTGTTTATAAAATGTGATATATATATATATACACACACACACACAATAGGATACTACACAGTCATAAAAAAAGAATGAAATTATGTCCTTTGCAGGAACATAAATGTAGCTGCAGGCCATTATCCTAAGCAAATTAATGCAGGAGCAGAAAATCAAACTTTGCATGTTCTCACTTATAAGTGAGAGCTAAACATTGAGTACATACAGGTGCAAAGAAAGAAAAAATAGACAACAGGGCCTACTTGAGGTTGGAGGGTAGGAGGAGAGTGAAAATAAAAAACTAACTCTCAAGTACTACATTCATTAACTGGGTGATGAAATAATCTGTATACCAAACCCCTGTAACATGCAATTTACCCGTGTAACAAACCTGCACATGTACTCCCTGAACCTAAAATAAAAGTTGGAAAGAAAAATATTACGAGCTATAATGTCATCATTTGTTCAGTTGTCCATGTAAATGCATTATTCACAAAGAATCAGCCAAGGTACAAATTAAGTTATCTCTGAAAATATAAAACCTAAAAATCGCCGGGCGCGGTGGCTCAAGCCTGTAATCCCAGCACTTTGGGAGACCGAGACGGGCGGATCACGAGGTCAGGAGATCGAGACCATCCTGGCTAACACGGTGAAACCCCGTCTCTACTAAAAAATACAAAAAACTAGCCGGGCGAGGTGGCAGGCGCCTGTAGTCCCAGCCACTCGGGAGGCTGAGGCAGGAGAATGGCGTAAACCCGGGAGGCGGAGCTTGCAGTGAGCTGAGGTCCGGCCACTGCACTCCAGCCTGGGCGACAGAGCGAGACTCCGTCTCAAAAAAAAAAAAAAAAAAACCTAAAAATCATATAATTTATCACACAATGTACCAATGAAGATCATCCTCAAAAATTACTTGGCACCTGTCTGTATTTCCTGCAAACAGATCTGTGAAACATGTTGAATAGGGATAGATACTATGAGACAGTCCAAATAGAACTTTTTATGGACTATATATTCCAGGCAACTTATCCTCATTCACTCAACATGTTTCCTGTTTGTTCTTGGTTGTATTTAGTAAAAACCCTAAAACTGATACTGAGCTTCGTGTCCTCAGAGGTGGATGTGGAAAAGTCTCTTCCACTGCAATTATAGCTGTATTATTGGGACCTGAATTCCTATATACAGCATGAAGGAAAAAACTGTATTGGTCTTCGTTATGGTTTCAGTGTGTCCCCTAGAAGGTTATGTGTTGGAAAGCTAATCCCTCTGCTCTCATGAATAATGAGAGTTCTTCTCTCATGAATAGATTAATGGCACTATCACCAGAGTGGGTTCATCATCACAGGAATGACTTTATAATAAAAGTGAGCTCTCTCTGGCTCTCTTGTTCTTGCCCTCTCACCATGTGATGCCTTCTGCCATGTTTTGAAGCAGCAAGAAGGTCCTTGTCAGATGCTCTTGGACTTCCCAACCTCCAGAATTGTGGGTCAAATAAGTGTCTTTTCTTTACAAATTACTCAGGCTGTGGTATTGTGTATAGCAAAATGAAATGGATGAAGACAGTCTTGACCACTCCAGTCTTCTCAGTGGCTAGCATGTAGTAGATGTTTACAAAACATTGGTTAATGTGTAAATAAATAAAACATTCCTACTTACAGCCAGAGGTTCATTTCCTCTGGGACATTATAGACATAAATGTATGTAGGCATTTTTTTGGTTCTTAATTATTCCCACAAAGAGTACCGTCCTCTTTAGAAAAATGAAACATTGTAAGCAACAGTTCTTCTAAGACTGTCATTCCTTAATGTGGTGATAAAACGACCCAGTGCCAACTCCCACATATTCCCAATTTAGCAGACCAACTCAGAGAGGCTCATGTTTTCACAAAACTAGGCCCTCAGGTTAGAAAAAAAATTATATCCAACTCTAGGAGACCACCAATAGAAGATGACTTTCCCAATATACATATTTGGGTCCTTCAGTCTATGCAGCATTCCTAGCAGTTTTAAACAATTTATGATAATAATTCTCCAAGGTGGGGGTAAGAAGGGATGTAGAATGAATAATAATAATATAATTATTAAGTGATATCTGGATTTCCTCTCCAGACCTAGTCTCATAGGAGCTCCTGATGCTTATATTCCTGGGCTATCCATTGCAAAGTCACCACAGAGTAGTTTATGGTTTCCAAGGTGTGGGGCTTATCTTGTGCCTCCAGAAAATGCACACAATACCTAACAAGACATTCATCATCTATGAAGAGGGAACACTAGGATAATAAAATTTTGTGAATTATACTCCTTGGAGATAATTTTTTCTTACAGCCTTGGTTTACCTCAAATAATAGAGGATATGCTGTTTTTTTGCTGTTTGCACTGCAATCTGTTCCTTACTTTGTATTGTAGGGAGCTCTATGTCTCAAGTTTCCTTGACAACTGGCTTCCAAGTAGGTTCAGCCAACGGGAGGCCTTAGGAGAAATTGGAATTCAGAAGGTGAGGGGGAAACTTAGATTTTTCTCCATGTCTTGCGCTATCTCCAGCAATGTCTCTGGTTCCAGTTCCTGATAGATAGCTCCTCTCTCTATGGTCCCAGCTCCCTCTGGGCAACATTTTTGGGCTCTTGTAATTCCACTTCTTTCCTTTGTCCTCTGGCCCTAGACATGGTAGTAGATCCCTGCTATTGTTAATCTCTGATTTTATTTATCATACCCTATTTGACTTCTCAGTGCTTCCATAACCCATTTAATTAATTAGCTGGATCATGATTGACAAAACACATTTATGCTAACCCTCCATGTGCTTTGGGAACCCAGGATGAGTCAATCAGACTATGAGAAAAGCAGGATCTGTAGTACAGCCAAGCTTCCCAGGGGCAGAAACTGGAGCCAAGGCAGTCCTTCAGACCTCAGCACAGGAGTTTATTGATCCTCACTTTGATACTCTGTCATCAATATGAGTCAGCTATTTTCTTCATATGCCCATTTCTTTACTGATGACTTCCTCCTCTTCTACTCTCATTGTGCCCTTTGTGTGCCTCATGACTTTGGCTTATTCATAGTTTTTTAATCTCTCTGTCTTTACTTTACACATGGCCTAGCATGGCTTTGACAGATTCTCTCCATATCGAAAACTTTCTCCTTTAGCTCCCACTAATAATATGCTTCTATTTCTTACTATTTGTTGATTCAAAGATGTGAGAGTGGAAATCTGATTATCCAAGCTCATATTTTCATAGCATCACAGGAAACAATGTCATAGGTTATAGTCAGTCTGTGGATTGGGACTGCCCATGACTAGGGTTCAGATTCAAAGACAGAGAGAGAGAAAGAGAGAGAGAGAGAGAACATGGACACATCCGGCTAAAATTATAGGTTGTAGAATCAGACTGCAAAGGCTGAAATCTTGTCCTGCTACTACCATGTGTCTATGGTATTCTCTTTGAACTTCCATTTATTCACCTGTAAAATAGAGATAATAAATGTGCCCATATCATAAGCTTGTTGTGAGTTAGTATGCGTAAAGCATCTACCACAGTGCCTGGCACATGGTAAGCACTCGATAAATGTCAGTTATTATGATATTACTACTAGTAGTAGTAGTATGGGACAACTCCTCAGATGGGATAGTTTCTCTCAGAATTAAAAAAATTTTAAACCCGTAAATACTTAACAATAAATCTAGAAAAAGATGCACAAGACCTCTACACAGAAAATTACAAAACATGGGTAGGTGCTGTGGTTCACACCTATAATTCCAGCACTTTGGGAGGCCGAGGTGAGCAGATCACCTGAGGCCAAGAGTTCTAGACCAGCTTGGCCAACATGATGAAAACTTGTCTATACTAAAAACACACACACAAAAAATTAGCTGGGTGTGGTGGTACATGCCTGTAGTCCCAGCTACTTAGGGAGGCTGAGGCAGGAGAATTGCTTGAACCCAGGAGGCGGAGGTTGCAGTGAGCCAAGATCATGCCACTGCACTCCAGCCTTGACAACAAAGGGAGACTCTATCTCAAAAAAAAAAAAAAAGAAATAGAAAAGAAAATCACAAAACAGTATTGAAAGAAGTTAAAAAGATACAATTACACATAAATTACAAGACTGAATATTATAAAAATATCAGTTCTTCCCCAAATTATTCCTAGCTTTAGTGCCATTTTAATCAATATGCCAGTAGGTACTTTTGTATATGTGGAAACTGACAAACCAACTTAAAAATTTATATGGAAAGACAAAGAGCTAGGAGTAGCATCATACTCTTATAAAAGAACAAAGTTCTTACTCTATAAAACAGCAAAACTTCTTATAAAGTTACAATAATTTAGACACTGTGGAATTGTCAAAAGAGTAGATGAATAGACCAAAGAACAGAATAGAAGATCCAGATAGACCCAAGGAATTTAGATACTTGATTTATGATGAAGGTTTTACTGAAGATCAATAAATAGTGCTAAGTTAATTAAATACCAATAAATAATATGTAGATATACCTTGATCTCTACCATACTTAGAGCACAAAAAAAATTCCAAGTAAATTGTAGGTATAACGTGGAAGCTAGTAACCTATAAAGCCTCTACAGTATTACAGAGAATATTATCATGATTTCAGAGTATACAAAATTATTTGATAAATTGAATTAGGTTAAAATTAAGAAATATAGTTCATGAAAAGACACCATTAGGAGAAAAAGCTTTAGCGTGAAGAAGAGGTGAGAATGACTCCCGGACCAACCACAGCCACTGCAACCTGCGGCCATCGCATCCCACACCCAGTGCCTACCACCCACCACCATCTCCGACACCATGCCCAAGAAAAAAGGCTAAAGGGGATGCTAAAGGAGTTAAAGCCAAGGTGAAAGACAAACCACAGAGAAGATCTGTGATGTTGACTGCTAAACCTACTCCTCCAAAGCCAGGGTCCAAGCCTAAAAAGGGCCCTACAAAGAATGGAGAGAAGGTACTCAAAGGGAAAAAGGAAAAAGTTGATGCTGGCAAGGAGGGGAATAACCATGCAGAAAATGGAGAGGCCAAAACAGACCAGGCACAGAAAGCTGAGATGCCAAGTGAAGTGTGTGCATTTTTTATAACTGTGCACTCCTGGTGACTGTACAGTTTGAAATATTATTTTTGTCATGTTTTACAAAAATGCAGAATTCTGTTTTACTTTTTTTTAAAGTTATGCTGTTAGCACACAGAACACTTGTTTTCGAGGGAAGGGACATATGTCACTTATAGAATGTCTCCAAAGTTGGATTGATGTGGGGAAAACACCTCTCCATTCTAGATTTGAGAGACTTCCTTTTGACTCCCAGGAGGAGGGATTCCATGACTTTGAGACACATGACCACTTTGGCACAAATATTTTGTGGTATGAAAAAAGAGATTCATTTTTTGTGTCATCTTCTCCCTTTCCACCTTTCAACATAGACTTAACTTCCTTAAATCCAGACGCCTGTTGGAACCTGACCCCCAGTCATTGGTTACCAGTGTGTCAGGCAATCTGGACTTTCCAGTGATGCCACTGAGATGGTGCCCTTCAAAAGAGCAGTGGTTCTGTTTCTAGATTGTGGATCTTCAGATAAATTCTGCCATTGTTTTTCCAGTTCCTGAGAGTCAGGGTCGGCTCATGAAAAGTTGTTAAAAAACATGCTGAATATGAAATGTCAACGCTCACTCTAAACTTCCCCCGTTCAGAGTATCAGATGAAGACTTTATTTGGTTTCATAGTGACTTTCTAATTTTTGATAATCCATTGAAGAAGGGAGTTGGAAAGTTGTGGTATACTATTAATAATTTCTGCCCATGTCCTGCCTGATTGTTTATAGAAAGTATCTTTAATAAAGTTGGATACAGTTTGGCTTGAGAAAAAGAGAGAGAGTAAAAGCTTTGAGAATATATTATTATATGTGTCTTTCTATGCATAAATTATTATATCTAATCAAAGCCTTGTATCTGGAATCCATAAAGAATGCCTATACATCAAGAAGAAAAAAATTGAAAACCCAATTTTAGAAATGGGCAAGAGAGTTGATCAGGCACTTCACAAGAGGGTATCAAGTGGCCGACAAACATTTGAAAAGGTGCACAGTTATTAGAGAAATACAAAGTAAAATCACACTGCAACACTACTTTACACTCACCAGAACAACGAAAACTAAAAAACAGTGAAAATGCCATTACTGGGAAATTGTGAAGCAACGGTATCTCTCAAAACACTGCTAGTGGAAATGCATAATGGTGCAACTAATTTCAGTCCTTGATATAGGAAATGAATGAATATGCATATCCGAAGACATGTAACAGAATGTTCACAGAACAGTATTCATTATAGCTCAAACCAACTATTACCAAAAAGCTATTGTAGTAGAATGGATAAATAAATTGCAGTATTTCCAGATGGAAGTTACAATGAGATACCATTTCATATCCACTAGCACGGCTATAATCAAAAAGCAAATGTAAACAAGTGTTGGTGACGATGTAAAGAAACTGGAACCCTCATGCATTGCTAGAGAGCATGTAAAGTGGTGCAGCTGCTTTGGAAAACAGTGTGGCAATTTTTCAAAGGTTAAACATAGAGTTACCATATGGCCAGCTAGTATATGATGTGCACAAAAGTATTTTTCATAGCAGCCAAAAAGTGGAAAAAACTCAAATGGTCATCAGCTGATGCACAGGTAAACAAAATATAATATATTTATACAATGGCATATTATTTATTCATCCATGGAAAAAGAATGGACTGTTGATACACGCTACAACACGGATGAACATTGAAAACATTACACTAAGTAAAAGAAGCCAGACACAAAAGGGCATATATTATGATTCCATTTATATGAAATGTCCAGAATAGGCAAATCCATAGAGACAGAAAGTAAGTAAGTGGCTGCCAGGGGCTTGTGGGTGGGAACAGGAATGAGGAATGGCTGCCAATAGTTACAGGGTTTCTTTTTGGGGTCAGAAAAATGTACTGAAATAGATAATAGTGACTCTTGAACACAACCTTGTGAACATACTAAAAAGCCACTGAATTGTAGACTTTAAAACAGTGTATTTTTTACAGTATAAATATATATCAATAAAAATAAGTAAGAATTATATGGCCTAAAATGTCAATAGTATTGAAAATTAAGAAATCCTGTCTAGGCCAGGCTCAGTGGCTCATGCCTATAATTCTAGCACTTTGGGAGGTTAAGGTGGGCAGATGACTTGATCTCAGGAGTTCAAGACCAGACTGGGCAGCATGGCAAAACCCTGTCTCTACAAAAAAAGTATAAAAATTAGTTATGGATACTGGCATGTGACTGTAGTCCCAGCTACTCGGGAGGCCAAGGTGGGAGAATCACTTGAGCCCAGGAAGTTGAGGCTGCAGTGAGATTGCACCACTGCACTCTAGCCTGGGCGACAGAGTGAGAATCTTTCTCAAAAAAAAAAAAAAAAGAAAAAAAAAAAGAAATTCTGATTCAAATACATGCTAAATGCAGTCACTTTGCTACAGATAGCTAGAAGGCAGACTATAAAACATAGCCTTTAGCTAGACAGCCATGTATTAGCTAAAAATTTTACTGTTATATATAACAAGGGTTGCCATACTATGGCTAGAGACCAACTTCCACTAGCACCTATTTTTGTAAATGAAGTTATTGGAACAGAGTCTGCCCAATTGTGTATGTATTACATGACCCTCAAAGCCAAAAATAATTACTATCTGGCCCTTTACAGAAAAAGTTTGCTGGATTTGCTTTAAAAAAAAAAAAAGGAAGAAAGAAGGGCTATTGGGGACAAATAACAATCTCTGACACAATCTCCCATGACAGAAACAGTCTGAGTTCCACATGGTACATTTCTTGAGTGGTACAGCTCTTTCAATTCACACATAAAAACAATTTTTCACCTAACAACCCACAGCTTCAGTGTGGGAAGGTAGAAATAGTCTCCGTAAGGAGTGCTCCCCTCTGGCCTGAATGTGAAAGCTGACCCACTGATCCATACAAATTTGATTCTCCTGGGAAGTATATTTTTACAGGCATTGTCCCCCTATCCTTTATTTAGACTTTGGTCGGGCCTACTCTGGTCCATCAGACATCTGTCAATATATTTATGCCTCTGTTAAATTGCAGATACAACTAGACATATGTGGGAAGATAACGATCTTAATTCATCTGGCCACACCCCTTTTGCAAATGGGCTGAAGGGTAATGCCACTCATGAACAGAATCTGAACTCTCCAAGATTGCATTTCTATCAATACATCCTATTATATTTCTTAAAAATGCAAACTACCTTGTTGATTCCTTTTATTAAATTATTTACCCATAACTCAACAAATATTATGTTCCTGGCACTGGCTATAGAAGTGAACAAATTAAATCCCTTTTCTCATTGCACTTATGTTCTAGGGTCTGGAAGGTGGGGGTAAGGGTGCAGAAAATAAATGAATAAGCAAAAACACAGATAGAGCTGAGTGAGCGATTGCAGAGCGGAGAGGGGCAAGAGGCTATTTAGATAAGATGGACGGGGAAGGTCATTCTAAGGAGGTGATGAATGAAGATTCTGCTGAAGTGAGACAGCAGGTCATGTGACCCAACTGGAAGCATTTCTGGGAGAGGAAACCCAACAGGCACAAATACCATGAGATGGGAACAAGCTTGATGTACTGAAGACCAGCAGGAATGCTGTGGCTGGAATGGAGTAAGGAGAGAAAGAGAAGGAGGAGGCAAGGCTGGAGAGGCAATCAGAGGGCAGATAATGTAGGGAGATGGCAAGTCATTTGAGCTCTAAGATAAGGGCAGTGATATAATCTGATTTATATTATGAAATACTTTGGCCACTATACAGAAGGTAAGGGTGAAAGCAGAAAGACTAGATAGGTGGTTATTGCAACAGTCAGATATGGAGTGAGGGTGGCTAGGGCTGAGAAGACAGTGCGGGAGAAGGTGAGGAATGCCTGGATTTGGAATACATTCTGATGTTAGAGGTAGCAGAAATTGCACATAAATTAGATGTAGGACATGAGAGCGTAAAAGAATTAAAAAAAAAAAATGACGTTCTTCACAGAAACAGAGAAAAAAACAATCCCACAATTTATATGGAACAACAAAAGACCCAGAATAGCCAAAGTTATCCTAAGCAAAAGAATAAAACTGGAGGAATCATAACACCTGACTTCAAATTATACTACAGAGCTATAGTAACCAAAACAGCATGCTACTGATATAAAAACAGACACATAGAGCAATGGAACAGAATAGAGAATCCAGAAACAAATCCACACACCTACTCATTTTCAACAAAGGTGCCAAGAACATACATTGGGGAAAAAACCGTCTCTTCAACAAATGGTGCTGGGAAAACTGAATATCCATATGCAGAAGAATAAAACTAGACCCCTATCTTTTGCCATATACAAAAGTCAAATCAAAATAATTAAACGTTTAAATCTAAAATCTCAAATTATGAAGTTTTGGGGGAAATCTAATCTCCAGGACATTGTTCTGGGCAAAGACTTCTTGAGCAACATCCCATAAGCATAGGCAACCAAAGCAAACAAACAAACGGGATCACATCAAGTTAAAAAGCTTCTGCACAGCAAAGGATACAATCAACAAAGTGAAGACACAAGTGACAGAATGGGAGAACATATTTGCAAACTATCCCTCTGACAAGGGATTAATAACCAGAATATATTAGGAGCTCAAATAACTCTACAGGAATAATCTGATATTCTAATTGATCTAATAATCTCATCAAAAATGGGCAAAATATTTGAACAGACATTTCTTAAAAGAAAACATACAGATGACAAACAGGCATATGAAAAGGTGGTCAACATTATTGATCATCAGAGAAGTGCAAATCAAAACTACAATGAGATATCACCTTTTTTTTTTTTTTTTTTTTTTGAGACGGAGTCTCGCTCTGTCACCCAGGCTGGAGTGCAGTGGCCAGATCTCAGCTCACTGCAAGCTCTGCCTCCCGGGTTTATGCCATTCTCCTGCCTCAGCCTCCCGAGTAGCTGGGACTACAGGCTCCTGCCACCTCGCCCGGCTAGTTTTTGTATTTTTTAGTAGAGATGGGGTTTCACCATGTTAGCCAGGATGGTCTCGATCTTCTGACCTCGTGATCCGCCCGTCTCAGCCTCCCAAAGTGCTGGGATTACAGGCTTGAGCCACCGCGCCCGGCGAGATATCATCTTACTCCAGTTTAAAACAGTTTTTATCCAAAAGATAGGTAATTATAAATGCTGTCAAGGACATGGAGAAAAGGGAGCCCACATACACTTTTGGTGAGAATGTTAATTAGTACAACCACTATGGAGAACAGTTCAGAGTTTCCTCAGAAAAACTAAAAATTGAGCTACCATATGATCCAGCATTCTCACTGCTGGGTATATACCCAAAGGAAAGGAAATCAGTATATCAAAGAGATATCTGCACTCCTATATTTGTTGCAGCACTGTTTATAATAGCTAAGATTTGGAAGCAACCTAAGTGTCCCTCAACAGATGAACGGATGAAGAAAATATGGTACATATACACAATGGAGTACTATTCAGCCATAAAAGAGTGAGATCCAGTCATTTGCAACAACATGGATAGAACTGGAGATCATTATGTTAAGTGAAATAAGCCAGGCACAAAAACACAAACAGCATGTTCTCACTTATTTGTGTAATAAAAAATCAAATCAATTGAACTCACGGAGATAGAGAGTAGAAGGATGGTTACTAGAGGCTGGGAAGGGTGGTGGATAGTTGAGGGAAAGGTGGGAATGGTTAATGGGTACGAAAAAATGGCTACTATTTGATAGCACAATAGGGTGAGTATAGTCAATAATAACTTAATTGCATATTTTTAACTAACTTAAAGAATATAATTGGATTATTTATAATTTAAAAGATAAGTACTTGAGGGGATGGATACCGCATTCTCCATGACATGTTTATTTCACATTGCATGCTTGTATCAAAACATCTCATGTACCCCATAAATATATATATCTACTATATACCCACAAAAATTTAAAAAAATAATTTAAAAATTTTTTAAAAGAAAGGATCAAGGATAACTTCAAGTCTGGGGTCTGAACAACTGAATAAATGACTGTGGCATTATCTGAGATGAGGAAGGCTGGAGAAGAAGATTTGGGAGATGGAGGAAACAGAGTCTTGCTCTGGAAATGCTACATTTGAAATGCCTGTTTGACATGCACGTGGAGAAATTAAGAAATAAGTTAGATATATTAAGTCAAGCTTTAAGCTCAGGGGAGACCTGCAAGCTCACTAAAGTCATGGGACATTCAGAAGAGACGGGAGCAGAGTTCTGAGCAGAGGAGAAGAGATGGATGCACAAGTGAGGATTTGTCCATAGATAAGAGAATGGCAATCCCATTCATTGTAATCCAAGAGACAATGGAGTAAATGAATGTAAATGCTAGAGGTTTGGTAAATTTGTGATGGGCAGTTACATGATAATCAGTTGAGAGTAAGAAAAGGGAAGGGGATGTTGAGGATTTGAAGATGGAGAAGGGTGAACATGATTTTCAGAGAACGTAGGGTAACAGCATAAATATACGTGGCATAACAATGCTGGCAGGTCTCTGTATATTATGTACAATGATGGGCTTGGTGAAAGCAATTTGGAAGTTAAAAAGGTTAAAAGTAATGAGGACAATCAATAATAATTTTCTTTGACTCAATCTTATTCTGGGAATTGGCCCAAGGCAGTAATTGAAAATAAAATAGTAATGCCTGTCAAATGTGGATATTAGGTTTTATTAGTGTCATACAAAAATTTTCCCTATATGTTGGGTAATCCAAATGACTGTTTATGTAGTAGCCACTGGGCAATCACTAAGAGACTCCCATTCCTCAAGCATGAGGGAGGGAAGGAACTTGGCTCCCTATTCCCTATGAGGCTCTTGGCAAGTCCTGTGGCCCATCCCTGGCCTGGGTCCTGTGGATCTCTCTGGCCTCATCTAGCACCAGGGCTCTCTGGCACTCTATGCCCTAGAAATACTGGATGGCTTCCTGAACCTCTCTGTACGTTCATTTCCTCGTTGTTGGAATAAGGATATAGTAGTACATGCCTCAGAGAGTTGTTCTGAAAATTAAACGAGTTTATCTATCCAAGGTATTTAGAATGGTTCCTAGCTGTCTCAGTTATACTTACAGGATGTTAAGTTATGGAAGTGATTGAGTAAACACAAGCAAAAGATAATCTCACTGAAGGAGGATTTTAGTTACTTCCTAGAGGAGGGGGCATGCCCTACCATGCAGGGCCACGTGGGGAAGCATCAGTGTCAGTGAGGAGGCAGAAAGGAGCAAGGGGAAAGCTGGGCCCAGAGCCTTTCTTGGGTTTTCAATGGGAAAACAAGGCAAGGCAGAGGATACAAGTTAGAATGGGCTACTTTGAATAATGTCTGTGGGCTGTGGGTTATAGGATGATCTCTAGCTGTCTAGTACCTGGCCCTGGGTGATTTGGGGCAGGAAATATTGGCTTGGTATATGAATTAGATGAAAGAGGAGGTTGGGGATATGGACTTGGGATTGGTGGCCTGCAAATGAGACATATATGTGCAGGCCAGTTGTTTATCATCTATAAAAATTAGCTGACCCTGGGAGGGGCAGTCTCTTTCTGCCAAGCTAGCCTCCCCCAAAAAAGTCAAAACGTCATAAAATAGAAAATCTGTGATGAATACACTAACCCATGGAAAGTGCTGTATAAGTGATAGCTACTCATATGCAGGGGATACTGAGTCCTGTTAGACGTCAAAGACAAGAAAAGTTCACGTGGGACTGATTCAGTGTAAAGAATTGAGTTGCTCTTGTTTTACAGGTGCCAGGAAGTTTAGAAAAACTCCTGCCAAAACTTGTCTGTTTTTTTTCGTCCCCTCTGGTTCTGGAAAACTCCATGTCAACTCCAGTTTCTGAAATAATCTTGGTGACTCTGTGGTCTTAAAAATTATAACTTTTTGTGCCTGTCTACCTGCTGGTTCACATGGAAACCAACTTAGGGATGGGCTTGACCACATTCTTCCTTTGACCATGGCACCAAAGCCTTTACATTAATTAGCACTTTTAAATGTGATAATCCTAAACTAGTACCACTAAACCAGACTAACCAAATAAATAAAAGTACAGAAGTGTGTGTGTGAGCCAAACATGGTAGTAACATAGGGTATCATGGGGACATGTTGGGGACTTGTAGAAATACAATCGTGAGGTAACAGTTGCATCAGTTCTTCCCGATATCATCTGAAAATGACCCTCAACATTGATCAACAGCTTATTTTATCTGACCTAGTTTTTAGGGCCCAACTTGCCTTCTAGGTTGGTACATGTCTGTCAGATTAGAGCTCTTACAAGACTACCCTTGACCTCATGCACAAGAAGTTTCATAAACAAGTGAAGAAGTGGTAGAAGTGAAATGAAGATGAATAAACTGGTTTGAGAATTCTGTCAGAAAATATCTGTGGGACTTCATTTATTTATTTATTTATTTATTTATTTATTTATTTATTTA
>NW_012117155.1:746684-756995 GCF_000951035.1 Colobus angolensis palliatus
TACTACTTTTTGTATTTTTAATAGAGATGGGGTTTCACCATGTTGGCCAGGCTGGTCTTGAACTCCTGACCTCAAATGATCCACCCACCTTGGTCTCCCAAAATGCTGGCATTATAGGCATGAGCCACTGCACCTGACCAGGACTTTATGGCAATTGATTGGAATACAGGGCATAAGCAGGGGGCAGATGCTGAAATCTAATGACCTTGGGAAACGGGTGTTACCACTAAGAATGAAGTTAAAAGAAAATTGGTTTGGAGTGTCAAGAGAGTCCATACTGGACATGCTGTATTTGAGGTGAAGTGGTGTCCAAATAGATTTGTCCTGTAGGAAGGAGGAGGTGTGAGCCTGGGTGAGAAGATGAGGTCAGGGTAGGAATGGTTGTGAAACCTGTGAGCAAGGACTAGGGTAGCCTAGGGCATGTGCCTGGGGTGTGGTGGAGGGAGAGAAGAGAGTACTGGAGAAAACAGAGACCAAGTGGTCAGAAGTAGAAGATCCAGGTGGCATGATCCCAGAGAAGCTGTGGAGGTGAGTTCACAAAGTAAGGAGCAGGCAATTGTGTATAATGAAGTGCAGAGGTTACATGGGTCAAAGGAAAACTGATCATTGGATGTGGCAATACAGGAGTCCTTGGCAAGGACTGTCTGTATAGTGAGGTAAGGAAGCCACCTCCAACAATTAAAGAAACACTTTATCTGGTTTAGAAAGAAGTGACCAGTGTAGATAACTTAAGTTTCACAAAGAAGAGATGGGTAGACATACCACAGGGGCTCAGTTTATCATTTCTACTTTAAAAGTATTATATTTGATGGACTCACAGGTATTCTTTTTTTCTTTTTGGAAAGAATGTGAGAGAGAGTTCTCCAACTGAAAATTAAACTTTAAGATTAATGCCAAAGTGATCAAGCACTGTGGCTCATGCCTGTAATTCCAGCACTTTGGGAGGCCAAGGAGTTTGAGATCAGCCTGGGTAGCATGGTAAAACCCTGTCTCTACCACAAAAAAATTAGCCTGTCATGGTAGTGCACACCTATAGTCCCAGCTACTCAGGAGGCTGAGATGGGAGGATCACTTGAGCCTAGGAGGCAGAGGTTGCAGTGACTCGAGGTTGTGCTACTGCAGTCCAGCCTGAGCAACAAAGCAAGACTGTCTCAAAAAGAGGGAAGAAGAAAATGAAGAGGAAGAAGAAGAAAAGTGGGAAGAGGAAGAGGAGGAGGAGAAGGAGGAGGAGGAAGAAGGAAAAGAAAGATTAATTCTATTGTTACTACTATTCAGCACTGTGTTAACAAAAAGAAGAAAAATCTGTCTGCCCTATGGTAATATCCATCCTCCACAACAAAATTATTACATGGTACATCTGAAAAGAATAACAACACATCTCATGTTGTGCTACTCTTCTGTGTATATTATTGTGCATTATAAAGATAATTTTTTTAAAAAAGTAGATTTTCATAAACAAACAAGTTTCTGTTAGGCTTTCAAATGCCACCTTCTAAGAGTAACTTCATAGAATTTCATAGTGCAGATTAACAATGATAATAAATACAATTATAACTCACAAGATTCATGTTCAAATGTTATGGTCATATGTGAGACATGTTCCAATTGACTTCTTTGCAGAAACTGACAGGCTAATTCAAAAATTTGTATGGAAATTCAAGGAACTCGGAATAGCTAATCAAAAACAATCTCTAAATAGAGGAATACATTTGGAGGGCTCAAGCTTCCTAATATCGAAACTTTCGACAAAGCTACATTAAACAAGACAGTGTGATCTGGATGTATAGATCAATGAAGTAGAACTATGAGTCCGGAAATAAACTCTCACATTCTATGGTCAGTACATTTCAATAAGAGCCTCAAGACAATTCACTCGGAAAAGACTAAATCTTTTCAATAAATGGTGTTGGGACAAATGAATATCCCAATGCGAAAGAATGCATGTGGACCTCTACCATATACAAAAATTTACTAGAAATGAATCAAAGACCTAAATGTATAAGTTTATAAAATACTTACAAGAAAAAATAGGTTGTAGATCTTCATGACCTTAGATTAGGCAAAAGTTTTTTATATATGAAACTAAGAACACAACCAACTACAGAAAATATTTTAAAATTTCTCTTCCTCTGAATTAAAAATGTTTGTGATTCAAAGGTCACCACTGAGAGTAAAAAAACGACCCCCAAAATGAGATAAAACATGAAAATCATAAGTTTACTAAGAGACTAGAATCTAGAATATATAAAGGACATTTTTCAACTCAATCATAAAAAGACAATTCAATGAAAACATGGGCAAAAACTTTGAATAGACATTTCTTCTTTAAAACAGGAAAGATTTCAATAAAATTCTAAACGATGAAAAGTGAATAAGAATGTATTACTGGATGAGAATCCTGGAATAAGCTCCAAGGGGCTGCCATGTAACTAGGAGGGAGAGGATCTGCCTGGCAACCTATAAAGGCTCTGAAGTCTGAGAGGGCAGACAGGACTGAGAGCAGGAGTGAGAAATTGACTGAGTAGAGAATTCAGTTAAGGTTAAAATGCATGTGCAAAGGCAGCAGGAAATGTCATACCTACCCTCCTCTGGAAAACCTGCGGTGGAAGATGGGGGATAGGAAGATTCTTCTCTAAAAAGTTAAACATTTTCCATTAACTTTCCTGATGTGGGTTTTTGAAGCATGTGCCTTTTGTATCCAAGCCACATGCCCTCAGCCCAGCACGGATTCTAGTAGCAGCTCTAGTGGGTACTTTCCATGCACAAGTTCTCCCACCTGTCAATCTCCCTGTGCTTTGTTCAGCCTTAAAGCTTCTCCTGAGGCAAGGGGATATCAGTGATTCCCCCACAGGGTAGCCAGGAAATATTCCTGAGAGCAAACCTCAGTGGGAGACAGGAATCCATGAAAAAAATGCCCCAGACACTCATCCTGCAGAGGGACAATGCTAAGGCTCATTTTATATGGTTCTTTAGAGGCTCCTAGGAGAGACTGAATCTCACTTTTCCATGTAGTGACTAGCTGAAAAACACATCTCTTCTCAGCAATTTCCATTTATCTGCTCATCGTCTTTATTTCCAGAATCCTCCTTCCTGGGATAAGCTCCTGCACCCAAGTCTGTTTCAAACTTTCCTTTGTGGGAAATGTAAATGTTTGTTTAAAAGTGTATAGATCTCTCTCTCTCTCTCTCTTTCTGTCCCTCTCTCTCCTTCCCCCACCCCCGTGTGTGTATACACACACATACACACATAAATATATACATCTGTCCTAGAAAGTACAAGAGACAACTTTCACTACTCAGTAAACCAAATTAACTTTCACACATGTGACTGTGATATGATGTACAGACTTTGGGGACCTTGGTATTAGAGTAGGGTAAGGAAGCTGACTCTGTCTTCAAACACTGATATGAAGATTCACCCAGGTTCCTTCCAGGGAACTGGCCTCTCCAGGCCTTCCCATTACCACAGCAGGTATCAGTAATTTCTTTTTCTTTTTTGTATCAAGTTAAATCTTATGCCAAGAGCAGTGATAAGCCTGATGTCAGTCATGTTTCAGGACTCCCTTTCTTTCTTTTTTTTTTGGAGATGGAGTCTCCCTCTATCACCCAGGTTGGAGTGCAGTGGCGCAATCTCGGCTCACTGCAACCTCTGCCTCCAGGATTCAAGCAATTCTGCTGCCTCAGCCTCCTGAGTAGCTGGGACTACAGGCACACGCTGCCACACCCGGCTAATTTTTTGTACTTAGTAGAGATGGGGTCTTACCATGTTGCACAGGTTGGTCTCAAACTACTGAGCTCAGGCAATCCACTCACCTTGGCCTCCCAAAGTGCTAGGATTACAGGCGCACGAGCCACCACGCCTGGCCTCTCCCTTCTCTTTCTTTGGGCCTTACCAGGATTCTGGAGCTTCTTCGGGTTCTGGATGAATAAGCGAGAGCTCTCTGGCATTCAGTCTGTTGAGATCATTATTGAAGATACGTTCAAGGCCCAACATCATTTAGTCCAGGAGTTTTGCCACAGGACGATAGCTCATGAGACCTGATTACACAGAAGGCAGATGGCTTAGTTGTACCCACTCAACTCCAAGGACCTCTGCCACAGATCCCCAAACCCTGGCACTGAGGGTGCTGCCCTGTTTCCAGGCAGGTACCTTTATCTTCTCAGTGCACTGCATTTGAGTAGTTCTGATTTCTGTCACTTAAAGAAACCCACTTCCCTACTTCTTCACTGGCTGTCTCCCACTTTTTCCTAATCTGACTTTGCAGGGATCTGGCTTTTCCCTCCTCCAACATGAGACAAACACCCTGGCTCTCTTTTCCCACTATTTTCTCTCTTTCATAATGGACTTACCAGGTTGTTAAGATGCTCTAGATAAAACAATGAGTACCCTAACTTAACATCCTCAAGAGTATATTCTAGAGACAACACTCTCCAGTCTTTAGAAAATTAAAAGCTGGTGTTCCTAACTAAGCAGCATGCTGCTTCTAAGTGGCAGAATGCAAATAATACTGTGGAGTATTTACGTAAACATCTGGTTCTGCTTAATGCTAAATAACTCATATTACACTTGTCTTGGCTAAAATGGCCTTCTTAGTGTTTCCTGGTTAATCTAGAGGCTAATAAGGTCTGCATCAGAGAAAAATGGCATGAATACATAATGTGCAAATTACATAAGCATATTTGCAAATGGTGCTCCTAGATACTTGAGAATTGAGAGACTCCTAGTGAAATAATCCAAGGAAAATTCTCTCATCCATATGACATTAAGTTGTTTTGGCAAGAGAAAATGGCTCATGTCGCGTAGAGTAGATGCTAAGGAAAGCCACGTGAGCCTGGCCCACGTCCTCAGCTCACATAGGAAGTCTAGTACAAGGAAGGGCTAAGCACAGCACAACATAGGCATATAGATAATGCTGGGCTGGCCTCTCCAGTCAAGCCTCAGCAGCAAATGTTAGGGTAAAACTACAGTTTTGCCACAGGACCACACACCATGACATAGTCCCTCTTAACAGAGAGAGAGAGCTGGGATATGAATATCTTTGGAGTAAGCCTTAGGAGCTGCATTTTTTGAGAAGAGATGGTATCTTCCTTCTTTCCTCTCCTCTGCTACTAGCAGGTAAGAGGAAAGTGAGGATTAAACATGTCATTGGGATGCATCAACTTGGTATAGCAGAAAAGCCAGGGAGAATGAAAAGATGGCTGAGGAGAAATGAGAGAACTGCAGTATCTGGGGGTGGCAGTGTTGGTGCTCACATGGGAGACTGCGACTGACACTGGGAGATACACAGTTGTATCAGCTCTGGCATCACAGCATCAGAAAATGGGATGGTCTACTCAGGTGTTCAGCCATGGTGTAGGTGTGCAGAATTACACCCAGGCATAGCTGACAATGCAGATATGAAGCTTTCAAGATGGGAACTAACCAGTGAGGGTCAGGTGAAGTCAAATGGAAGGTGCTGAGCACTGATGTGGCCCTGTGTTGATTGGTCACTTTGGAGAAAGTAGAGAGGGTGATCTTCTCACCTTGTCCTCTGGGGCACACTCCTGAAAGAAACATGATGAAAGACGATATTCTCAAAGGCAGGACTTTCGGGAATAATCCTTCATGTCTTTGACCTCATCCTGCAGAATGAATTCCTTACCTACTCTTAATGTTATTGTTTTGTTTGTTTGAAGACAGGGTCTTGCTGTGTCCCCCAGGCAGGAGAGAACTGGCACAATCTTGGTTCACTGTAACCTCAACCTCCCAGGTTCAAGCGATTCTTTATATGCCCAGCTAATTTTTGTATTTTTGTAGAGTTGAGGTTTTGCCATGTCCCCCAGCTGGTCTCAAGCTCCTGGCCTCAGGTGATCCACCCACCTCAGCCTCCCAAAGTGTTAGGATTTCAAATGTGAGCCACTGTGACCAGTCAATGTTATTGTAATTATTTTATTGTATTTTTCTTAAGTTCCACATTCATTATAAAAAAAAGAAGAAGAAAATTATAGAAACACCTGTAATAGCTCCTTGAAGTCAACCACTGTTGGTTATATAGGCCACATGGCATTTTTGTAAACCGATACAGACATGTTTTTCTGGGAGGGTGGTCAAGAAACATGGGCTGAAACAGTATATGCTTTTGTGACTTGCTTTTCTGAACAACTAGTGAAAAAAAAAGTTTTATCGTGGTTATTACAAAGACTCTGCAGTTATTTGAAATATGTCAGTGACCCTCCTGGCCTGGATTCCTCAAAGATGCCAAAGAATTGAGTTGGTCTGGAGCTTTGTAAGATGGACTGAGACTAATATAGGAGGAAGGGAGGCCTCTCCTCTCTCTTCCCTGAAGTCCCCCCAGTCCCTAGATTTTAAGAGCTGAGTAATGAAACTCAGAGCATTACTCCAAAATGACTGTGCCTCCCTCAAAGTCCCAGACCACAAGGCCAAAAGAATGACAGATAATGGAGGAACCAACAGAAAAGCCAATTCTCCCTTTGGTTTTATCTAGGTTTTATGGGGAAAACCTTCCTAGCTTACTGAGCGAGCTCTACTCTATTTTAGCCTTTTTTGCTTTTTGTCATGTAACACTCTGATTCTATTGTTCCCTGCTATATCTCATTTTAATTTTTGGCACAGTCTAGGACTACTGTCTTTGATATTCCATTTGAAGGATAATGGGAAGACTTCAAGGAATACAACCAAGAAAATCTATGTCATACTTCAGGATTCCCAGGGCAGGCTCTGGATGTAGTTTGGCAGGAAGCCATAAGATAGGGTGGGTAAAAGCATGGTCTCTGGGGCCAAGACTGCCTGAGCCTCCATCCTGGCTCTTCTGCTTACTAGTGTATGACTCAGTTTGGGCAAGAAACTTTACCTCTCTGCATCTCAGTTTCCCATTTGAAAAACAAGAGTGTTTTATATCAGAACTTATGACACTAGGTTGTTTGTGGAGTTTCAGTGAATTTTTAGACATAAAGTACTGAGAGGTGAACACTCAGTTATAACTGTGAGCTTAATTAATTAATTAATTAATATGACCTCAGGAGTCCTCAGCCTCCCATTTCCCCTCATTTACTGAGGATCTCTCCCTCAAACGTTTAATCTCCTCCTCCTCTCCTCCTCTGTCCCATTCTCACCTCTCCTTGGAAAGAGATCATGCATGTTTGTGCCCCAATGTAAAAGCTGAAGGGCATTTGAGATCTCATAGGCCTTAACCTGAAATTATGAATCTGGAGTTGCAGGTGCTGCTGACATTTGGAACATGCTTCCTACAAGATCATTCTCAAAGCTGGCTGGGAAGAGAATTCTTCATGGTTATAATGGTCATGCAATCTGATGTCTCTACAGTATTAAAATAATAAAGTCCCTAAAAGATATTCCCTGAGGATCAGAGTCCACTGCAGCCCAGTCACATGAAGGCGGGATTTTCTTTCACAACTCTGTGTACTTCGCTGCATCAGGGACCAGAGGTGGGGTCAGAAATCTCTCTCCTCACAGGTTCTTAATGCTGGATTTTCACCATTTCTCTTTTAATGCTTGTGAAAGCCTCTGCTTTGACACAGTTGCTGCCATTTGGCACATTACCTTCCCTTCTTCCTGTGTCTGTCATCTGTTGACATTCTGGGTGCCAACTCTCATTCATCAAAGACTCAGTCACTCAGCTGGTCAATCTTTCTCTCTACTCTTAATCTGCCCATTAACATTGGTAACTTTAGTATCTAGACAGGACTAATTATCCCAAACCCTGGCTTTTAGGTTTTTGATTATTTTATTTTCAGTGGACTTCTCCACCCTTCTCACCTTATCCACATACTCCCAAAGTTACACCCTGGATCCTGCCTTCACCTAGAACAATTCTGCCTATAAAATCACTAAATCACCAGACAGCCCATTCTCCACCACCATGTCGTATAATTTCTGCTTATTTTCTTTTCTGCTCGCCATATAATTGTTTTTCAGACTAATGTCTGGTCTAGTTAAACACATAGTTTCTTAGAACCTTCTTGCCTCCTCTTGTCCTTATTTACTTTTAATCTAATTTTTTAAATGTTGTTATTTTTAATTTTTGTGAGTACATATATGTATATATATTCATAGAGCACATGAGATATTTTGATACAGGCAAGTAATGCACAATAATCACATCAGGGCAAATGGGGTATCCATCCCCTCAAGCATTTATTCTTTGTGTTACAAACAATTCAATTATAGTCTTTTAGTTATTTTTAAATCTACAATTAAGTTATTATTAACTATAGTCACCCTGTTGTGCTATCAAATACTATGTCTTATTCTGTCTTATTTTGTACCCTTTAACCAGCCCCACTTTTCTCCCACCTCCTCCCGCCACTACCCTTCCCAACCTTTGGTAAACATACTTCTACTCTCTATCTCCATGAATTCAAATCTTTTACTTTTTGGCTCCCACAAACAAGTGAGACTATGTGAAGTTTCTCTTTCTGTGCCTCGCTTATTTCACTTAACATAATGACCTCTAGTTTCATCCATGTTGCAAATGACACAATCTCATTCTTTCGTATGGTGAATAGTACTCCATTGTGTGTATGTACCAACCACATTTTCTTTATCCATTCATCTGTTGAGGGACACGTAGCTTGCTTCCAAATCCTGGCTATTGTGAATAGTGCTGCAATAAATGTGGGAGTGCAAATATCTCTGTGATGTGCTGATTTCCTTTCTGTTGGGCATGTACCTAGTAGTGGGATTGCCGGATCATATGCTAGCTCAATTTTTAGTATTTTGAGGAAGTGCCATACTGTTGTCTCTAATGGTTGTACTAATATGCATTTCCACCCACAGTGTACAATGGTTCCCTTTTCTCCATATCCTCATTAGCATTTATTATTGCCTAACTTTTGGAAAAAAAGCCATTTTAACTGGAGTGAGATGATATCTCATTGGAGTTTGATTTGCATTTCTCTGATGATTAATGATGTTGAGTACTTTTTCATATCCTTGCTTGCCATTTGTATATCTTTTGAGAAATGTCTATTCAGATCTCTTGCTCATATTTAATTGGATTATTACATTTTCCCAATAGAGTTGTTTGAACTCCTTATATATTCTGATTATTAATCCCTTGTCAGATAGGCAGTTTGCAAATATTTTCTCTCATTCTGTGGATTGTCTCTTCAGTTCATTGACTGTTTGCTGTGCAGAAGCTTTTTAACTTGATGTGATCTCATTTTTCCATTTTTGCTTTGGTTGCCTGTGCTTGTGAGGTATTTCTCAAGAGAAGTATTTGCCCACTCCAATGTCCTGTAAAGTTTCTCCAATTATTTTTTTGGTGGTAGTTTCATATTTGAGGTCTTAGATTTCAGTCTTTAATCAATTTTGATTTGACTTTTGTATATGGCAAAAGATAGGGGTCTAGTTTTATTCTTATGCATATGGATATCCAGTTTTCCCAGCACCATTTATTGAAGAGACAGTCTTTTCCCCAATGTATGTTCTTGGCAACTTTGTTGAAAATGAGTAGGTGTGTGGATTTGTTTCTGGATTCTCTATTCTGTTCCATTGCTCTATGTGTCTGTTTTTATATCAGTACCATGCTGCTTTGGTTACTACTGCTCTGTAGTATAACTTGAATTCTGGTAATGTGATTCCTTCAGTTTTGCTCTTTTTGCCTAGGATAGCTTTGGCAATTCTGGGTATTTTGTGGTTTTATATAAAACTTAGGATTGTTTTTTTCCTTTTCTGTGAAGAATGTCATTGATATTTTGATAGGGATTGCATTGAATCTGTAGATTGCTTTGAGTAGTATGGACACACAAAGTATCGATTCTTCCAATCCATAAACACGAATTATTTTTCCATTTGTTGTGTCTTCTTCAATTTCTTGAATCAATGTTTATAGTTTTCACCGTAGAGATATTTCACTTCTTTGGTTAAGTAAATGCCTAGGTATTTTATTTTATTTTATTTATGTCTATTGTAAATGGGATTACTTTCTTGATTTCTTTTTCAGCTCATTCACTGTTGGCATATACAAATGCCACTGAGGAGGGGGCACCAAGATGGCCGAATAGGAACAGCTACAGCCTCTAGCTCCTAGCATGAGCAACACAGAAGACGTGAGCAACACAGAAGACGTATGCAACACAGAGGATGGGTGATTTCTGCATTTCCAACTGAGGTACCGGGTTCATCTCACTGGGGTATGTCGGACAGTGGGTGCAGGACAGTGGGTGCAGCCCAACGAGCGAGAGCCCAGGCAGGGCGAGGCATCGCCTTGCCCGGGAAGTGCAAGGGGGAAGGGAATTCCCTTTCCTAGCCAGGGGAAACCGTGGAGTCTACAGAGGCAGGCAGGCCTCC
>NW_012117155.1:757045-771929 GCF_000951035.1 Colobus angolensis palliatus
ACTTAAGCCTCAGCAATGGCAGGCGCCCCTCCCCTAGCCTCACTGCTGCCTTGCAGTTAGATCTCAGACTGCTGTGCTAGCAACAAGGGAGGCTCCGTGGGGGTGGGACCCTCCGAGCCAGGTGCGGAATAGAATCTGGTGTACCATTTGCCAAGACCCTTGGTAAAGTACAGTATTACTGTGGGAGTGACCCGATTTTCCAGGTGTTGTGTGTCACGGTTTCCCTTGGCTAGGAAAGGGAATTCCTTTCCCCCTTGCACTTCTCAGGTGAGGCGATGCCCTGCTTTGGCTCTCACTTGTTGGGCTGCACCCACTGTCCTGCACCCAGTGTCCGACACGCCGCAGTGAGATGAACCCGGTACCTCAGTTGGAAATGCAGAAATCACCCATCTTCTGTGTCACTCACACTGGGAGCTGGAGGCTGGAGCTCTTCCTATTTGGCCATCTTGGCGCCACCCTGCTCTTGCTTTTCTAGTTCTTTAAGATGATTCATTAGGTTGTCTATTTGAGGTTTTTCTCTCTCTTAAAAAATGTAGGTAGTTACAGCTATAAACTTCCCCCTTTGTACTGCTTTCACTGTATCTCATAGGTATTGGTATGTTGCATTTCCATTATCATTTGTTTCAATAAATGTTTCAATTTCCCTTTTAATTTCCTTATTGATACACTTGTCATTCAGGAGCATATTGTTTAATTTTCATGTACTTGTATGTTTCCCAAAATTCCTCCTGTTATTGATTTCTAGTTTTATTTCACTGTGGTCAGAAAAGACGCTTGATATTATTTCAATTTTTTTCCAGTGTTTTAAGACTTGTGTGTGACCTAACATATGGTCCATCTGCAAGAATGATCCATGTGCTGAGGAAAAGAATGTGTATTCATTGTTGATTTTCTTCCTAGAAGATCTGTCCAATGCTCACAGTGAGGTGTGAAAGTCTCCAGCTATTATTTTACTGGGGTCTGTCTCTCTCTTTAGCTCAAAGTGTATTTGCATTTCAGTGTTGAGTGCATATATAAATTTACATTTGTTATATCCTCTTGCTGAATTGACCCCTTTACCATTATACAACCACCTTCTTTGTCTCTTCTTATAGATTTGTCTTGAAATCTATTATTTTCTGATACAACTGTAGCTATTTCTGCTCTTTTTTGGTTTCAAATGGCATGGAATATCTTTTTTCCATCAGTCTATGTGTGTACTATGGGTGAAGTGTGTTTCTTGCAAGCAATATATTATTCAGTCTCTTTTAAAAAATTCTGTTCAGCCACTCTATGTCTTTTTTAAATATTTTAAGTTTTATTTTTATCATTCAAGTGTAGCATTCCAAGTATAAATGATAAAATAAGGATTATATTCCTTTGATAGTAGTAAAGTTATTGCAGCTTTTGTTAATGAAAAGAGAACTTTCAGAAGTAAATTTGTTATCTGAGGTTTAAGTATATTCATGGACTTTTACCATTTTTTATAACTTAAGAATAATTTAACATATACAAATAGGATCCACATAAATATTCAAAAACAATGCAAGTATTTCAAATTCGGTTGTTTCAAGAATAGTCTATTTAAAAAGATACTCTACTACACTTGAATTTCTGATTTAAACATAAAATAAATTTCTCTGTGCAGATTTCTACAGGCTTTAAAATTTTATTTTAAGTTCTGGGGTACATGTGCACAATGTGCAGGTTTTTTACACAGGTAAACATGTACCATGGCGGTTTGCTGCACCTATCAGCCCATCAACTAGGGATTAAGCCCTGCATGCATTAGCTATTTATCCTGAGGCTCTCTTTCCCCACACCCTCCCAACAAGCCCTTATGTGTGTTGTTCCCCTCCCTGTGTCCATGTGATCTCATTGTTCAGCTCTCACTCATGAATGAGAATATGTAGTGTTTGTTTTTCTCTTCCTGTGTTAGTACGCTGAGAATGATGGCTTCTAGCTTCATCCATGTCCCTGCAAAGGACATGACCTAATTCCTTATCATGGCTGCATAGTATTCCATGGTGTATATGTACCAGATTTTCTTTATCCAGTCTATGATTGATGGGCATTTGGGTTGATTCCATGTCTATTATATGGCAATAAACATAGGTGTGCATGTATCTTTATAATAGAATAATTTATATTCCTTTGGTTATATAACCAATAATGGGATTGCTGGGTCAAATGGTATTTCTGGTTCTAGATCCTTGAGGAATCACCACATTGTCTTCCACAATGGTTGAACTAATTTACATTCCCACCAACATTTGTTCCTATTTCTTCACAGCCTTGCCAGCATTTGTTGTTTCTTGACTTTTTAATAATCGCCATTCTGACTGGTGTGAGATGGTATCTCATTGTAGTTTTGATTTGTATTTCTCTAATGATCAGTGATGTTGAGCTTTTTTCATATGTTTGTTGGCCACATAAATGTCTTCTTTTGAAAACTATCTGTTCATATCCTTTGCCCACTTTTTGCTGGGATTTTTTTTTTCTTTTACATTTGTTTAAATTCCTCATAAATTCTGGATATTAGACCTTTGTCACATGCGTAGATTGCAAAAATTTTCTCCCAATCTGTAGGTTGCCTGTTTACTCCAATGATAGTTTCTTTTGCTGTGCAGAAGCTCTTTAGTTTAGTTAGATCTCATTTGTCAATTTTGGCTTTTGTTGCGATTGCTTTTGGTAATTTCATCATAAAATCTTTGCCTGTGCCTATGCCCTGAATGATATTGCCTAGGTTTTCTTCTAGGGTTTTTATGGCTGCTGGTTTTATATTTAAGTCTTTAATCTATGTTGAGTTAATTTGTGTATAAGTTGTAACAAAGGGTGCAGTTTCAGTTTGCTGCATATGGCTAACCAGTTTTCCCAGCATCGTTTATTAAATAGGGAATTCTTTCCTCATTGCTTGTTTTTGTTGGGTTTGTTGAAGATCAGATGGTTGTGGATGTATGGTCTTATTTCTGGGATTTCTATTCTGTTCCATTGGCTTATGTGTTTGTTTTGGCACCAGTACCATGCTGTTTTGGTTACTGTAGCCTTGTAGTATAGTTTGAAGTCAGGTAGTGTGATGCCTCTAGCTTTGTTCTTTTTGCTTAGAATTGTCTTGGCTATATGGGCTCTGTTTTGGTTCCACATAATTCAAAGTAGTTTTTTTCTAATACTGTGAAGAATGTCAATGGTAGTTTGATGGGAATAGCACTGAATTGAATCTATAAATTACTTTGGGCAGCAAGGCGATTTTCATGATATTGATTCTTCCTATCCACAAGGATGGAATCTTTTTCCATCTGTTTGTGTCCTCTCTCATTTCCTTGAGCAGTGGTTTGTAGTTCTCCTTGAAGACATCCTTCACATCCCTTGTTAGCTGTATTCCTAGGTATTTTATTCTCTTTGTGGCAATTGTGAATGAGAGTTCATTCATGATTTGGCTCTCTGCTTGTCTATTGTTGGTGTATAGAAATGCTTATGATTTTTGTACATTGATTTTGTATCCTGAGACTTTGCTGAAGATAGGGAGCTTTTGGACTGAGACAATGGGGTTTTCTAGATATTGGATCATTTTGTCTGCAAGCGGAGACAATTTGACCTTCTCTCTTTCTATTTGAGTACAACTTCCCTGGCCAGAACTTCCAATACTGTGTTGAATAGGAGTGGTGAGAGAGGGCATCCTTGTCTTGTGCTGATTTTCAAAGGGAATGCTTCCAGCTTTTGCCCATTCAATGTGATATTGGTTATGGGTTTGTCATAAATAGCTCTTATTATTTTGAGATATGTTTCCTCAATACCTAGTTTACTGAGAATTTTAGCCTGAAGGGGTACTGAATTTTACCAAAAGCCTTTTCTGCATCTATTGAGATAATCATGTGGCTTTTGTCATTTACGTGATGAATTACGTTTATTGATTTGCATATGTTAAACCAGCCTTGCATCCCAGGGATAAAGCTAACTTGATGGTGGTGGATAAGCTTTTTGGTGTGCTGCTGGATTCAGTTTGCCAGTATTTTATTGAGCATTTTTGCACTGATGTTCATCAGGGATATTGGCCTGAAGTTCATGTTGTTTTGTTGTGTCTCTGCCAGGTTTTGGTATCAGGATGATGCTGGCCTCATAAAATGAGTTAGGGATAAGTCCCTCCTTTTCAATCATTTGGAATAGTTTCAGAAGAAATGATACCAGCTCCTCTTTGTACCTCTGGTAGAATTTGGCTGTGAATCACTCTGGTCCTGGGCTTTGTTTTGGTTAGTAGGCTATTTATTAATGCCTTAATTTCAGAACCTGTTATTGGTCCATTCACAGATTCAACTTCTTCCTGGTTTAGTCTTGGGAGAGTCTATGTGTCCAGGAATTTATCCATTTCTTCTAGATTTTCTACTTTATTTGCATAGAGGTGTTAATAGTATTCTCTGATGGTTGTTTGTATTTCTGTGGCACCAGTGGTGATATGCCATTTATCATTTTTTATTATGTCTATTTGATTATTCTGTCTTTTCTTCTTTGTGTATCTAGAAGTCTATGTATTTTATTAATTTTTTCAAGAAAACCACCTCCTGGATTCATTGATTTTTTGAAGGATTTTTCATGTCTCTATCTCCTTCAGTTCTGTTCTGATCTTAGTTATGTCTTGTCTTCTGCTAGCTTTTGGATTTGTTTGCTCTTGCTTCTTTAGTTCTTTTAGTTGTGATGTTAAGGTGTTGATTTGAGATCTTTCTAGCATTCTGATGTGGGCATTTAGTGTTATAAATTTCCCTCTTAACACTGCTTTAGCTCCATCCTAGAGATTTTGGTATGTTGTCTCTTTGTTCTCACTGGTTTCAAAAAACTTCCTGATTTCTGCCTTAATTTCATTATTTACCCAGGAGTCATTCAGGAGCAGATTGTTCAAGTTTCATGTAGTTGTGTGGGTTTTGAGTGTTTCTTAATCTCAAGTTCCAATTTGATTGCACAGTTGTCTGAGAGACTGTTATGATTTCTCTTCTTTTGCATTTGCTGAGGAGTGTTTGACTTCCAATTATGGGATCAATTTTAGAGTAAGTGCCACATGGCGCTGAGAAGAATGTATATCCTGTTGATTTGGGGTGGAGAGTTCTGCAGCTATCTGTCAGGCCCACTTGATCCTGACCTGAGTTTGGGTCCCAAATATCCTTGTTAATTTTCTGTCTCAATGACCTGTCTAATATTGACAGTGGTGTGTTAAAGCCTCCCACTCTTACTGTGTGGGAGTCTAAGTCTCTTTGAAGGTCTCTAAGAATTTGTTTTATGAATCTGGGTGCTCCTGTATTGGGTGCAAATATAGTTAGAATCGTTAACTCTTCTTGTTGAATTGATCCCTTTACCATTATGTAATGCCTTTCGTTGTCTTTTTTGATCTTTGTTGGTTCAAAGTTCTGTTTTGTCAGAAACTTGTATTGCAACCCCTGCTTCTTTCAGCTTTCCATTTGCTTGGTAAATTTTCCTCCATCCCTTTATTTTGAGCCTATATGTGTCTTTGCACATCAGATGGGTCTCTTGAATACAGTACACCAATGGGTTTTGACTCTTTATCCAATTTGCCCATCTGTGTCTTTTAATTGGGGCATTTAGCCCATGTACATTTAAGGTTAATATTGTTATATGTGAATTTGATCCTGTCATCATTATGCTAGCTGGTTATTTTGCATACTAGTTGATGCAGTTTTTCATGGCATCATTGGTCTTTGTTTTTCAGTGTGTTTTTGCAGAGGCTGGTATTGGTTTTTCCTTTCCATATTTAGTACTTCCTTCAGGAGCTCCTGCAAGGCTGGCCTGGTGGTGAGTAATTCACTCAGGATTTGCTTGTCTGATAAGGATTTTATTTCTCCTTCACTTACAAAACTTAGTTTGGTTAGATATGAAATTCTAGGTTGAAAATTCTTTTCTTTAAGAATGTCGTATATTGACACCCACTCTTTTCTGGCTTGTAGGGTTTCCACTGGGAGGTCCACTGTTAGTCTGATGGGTTTCCCTTTGTAGGTAACATGGCCTTTCTCTCTAGCTGCCCTTAACATTTTCCCCTTCATTTTGACCTTAGAGTATCTGAAGATTATGTGTCTTGGGATTGATCTTCTCGTGGAGTATCTTGCTGGGGTTCTCTGTATTTCCTGAACTTGAATGTTGGCCTGCCTTTCCAGGTTGGGCAAGTTCTCCTGGATGATATCCTGAAGTGTATTTTCCGACTTGGTTCCATTCTCCCTGTCTCTTTCACATACTTCAGTCAGTCCTAGGTTCAATCTTTTTACACAGTCCCATAGTTCTCAGAGGTTTTGTTTGTACCTTTTCATTATTTTTTTCTCTGATCTTGTCTGCCTGCCTTATTTCAGCAAGATAGTCTTCAAGCTCTGATATTCTTTCTTCCACTTGTTTGATTTGGCTATTGATACTTGTGTTTGTATCATGAAGTTCTTGTGCTGTGTTTTTCAGCTCCATCAGGTCATTTATGTTCCTCTCTAAACTGGTTATTCTAGTTAGGAACTTCTGTAACCTTTTATCATGGTTCTTACCTTCTTTGCTTTGGGTTAGAATATGCTCCTCTATCTGAGCAAAGTTTGTTATTACCCACCTTCTGAAGCCTACGTCTGTCATTTCATCCATCTCATCCTCTGTCTAGTTCTGCGCCCTTGCTGGAGAGATATTGTGATCATTTGGAGAAGAGGAACTCTGGCCTTTTAAGTCTTCAGTGTTTTTTCATTGATTCTTTCTCATCTTCATGAGTTTGTTTAGTGTCAGTCTTTGAGGCTGCTGACCTTTGGATGAGGTTTTTGTGGGGACTTCTTTGTTGATGCTGTTGTTGTTGCTTTCTGTTTGTTTGTTTGTAATAGGTCTGTCTTCTGTAGGCCTGCTGTTGTTTGCTGGGGGTTCGCTTCAGGCCCTGTTCACCTGGGTCCCTCCCGTGCCTGGAGATGTCAAATGAGAAGGCCAGAGAACAGCAAAGATAGTGCCTGCTCCTTCCTCTGGGATCTCTAAAGGAGCACTGACCTGATGCCACCAGGAATGCTCCAGACATCTGTATAGGATGTCTGGAGACCCCTGTTGGGGGTGTCACCCAGTTTGCAGGCACAGGAACCAGGACCCATTTAATGGTGCACTTTGGCTGTCCCTTGGTGGAGGGCATGTGCTGCACTAGGGGGAAACCCACTCATCTGGGCTGCCTGGATTCCTCAGAGGTAACAGTGAGAAAGACTAAGTTTGTTGGTCTGCAGAGATGACCACCCTCCCCCCAGGGGCTCAGGCCCAGGGAGATCAGTCAGAGCTCTGGCCCTAAGCCCCTGGCTGCCAGGAGTTCCTGCAGGGAGTCCCCATCCAGTGATGGGGGATGGTTCAAGGTACAGCCTAAAGGGGCAGTCTGGCCATGGTCTGCCACAGCTGGTGTGCTGCACTGTGGGGAATACCTCTTGGGACCAAGCTGTCCAGTCTCCCAGCCTGTCCAGTCTCCCAGCAGGAGAAAAGTGTGGCCTGGAGCTATCGTGATGGCTGCTGCACTTCCTTCCTGGGAGTTCAGTGTCTTAGGCAGCTAGTGGCTGCAATGATGGCTGTGGTCCCTCCCCCAGGGAACTCAGTTTTCTTAGGCAGCCAGCAGCCACAGTGATGGCTGCCACCCCTCCTTCAGGGAGCTCAGGCGGCTTAGACAGCAGGCAGCCTCAGTGATGATGACCACCCCTTCCCTGGGGAACTCAGTAGTCTTAAGCAGATTCCAGCTGAGTGGCTGTTGAGACTCTGCACGGCTCGTAGTTGAGACCTAAAGCCCTGGTGTTGTGAGCTCATGAGTGAGATCTTTTGATATGTGAGTTGCACAGATCAGTGGAAAAAGCATGGTTTCCCAGGCTGGGTAGCATGTTCACTCACTGCCTCCCTTGGCTGGGGGCATGGTCTTTCCTTGCCCCATGTGGCTCTCAGGTGGGCTAATGCACCACCCTGCTTTTCCTTGCTCTCCAGGGGTCACACCAACTGCCTACTCAGTCCTGATGATAGAACCTGGATACCTTGGTTGCCAGTGCAGGATTAGTACACTGTTTTGGTTTTTCTTGGTAGGAGCTTCTTACTGTCATTGCTTCTAGTCAGCCATCTTGAGACTCCACTCTATGTTTTTTGGTTGGAGAGTTTAGTCTATTTACATTCTATGTTATCATTGGTAAGTAAAGATCTATGTCTGCCACTTTGTTACTCGTTTTCTGGTTGTTTTGTAGTCTTGTATTTTTTCTTTCCTTCCTACCTGTCTTCCTTTTAGTGAAGGTGATTTTCTCTGGTAATATGTTTTAATTTCTTGCTTTTTATTTTTTTGTGTAGCCATTATATGTATTTTGATTTGAGGTTTCCAAGAGGCTTAGAAATATTATCCTATAACCCATTATTTTAAACTGATGACAACTTAACACTGATTGCATAAACAAACAAGCACAAAGCAAACAGAAAAAATTTATACATTTACTTCGTCCCCCCACTTTTTAAATTTTTCTTGTGTCTATTTATATCTTATTGTACTATCTATGTCTTGAAAAGTTGTTGCAGTTGTTATTTTTGATTCGTTCTTTTTTTAGTCTTTTACTTAAGATAAGAGTAATTTGCATACCACAATTATAGTATCATAATATTCTGTGTTTTTCTGTGTACTTACTATTACCAGTGAGTTTTGTACCTTCAGGTGCTTTCTTATTGCTTATTAACATCTTTCTCTTTCAGATTGAAGAATTCTTTTTAGCATTTCTTGCAGGACAGGTCTGATGTTGATGAAATCCCTCAGGTTTTGTTTGTCTGGGAAAGTCTTTGTTTCTCCATGTTTGAGGGATATTTTCACCAGATATATGATTCTAGGGTAAAGGTTTTTGCCTTCAGCACACTCAATGATTGATGACACTCTCCCCTAGCCTATAAAGTTTACACTGAAAAGTCTATGGCCAGATGTATTGGAGCTTCATGGTATGTTGTTTCTTTTCTCTTGTTGCTTTTGGGATCGTTTATCTTTGACCTTTAGGAGTTTGATTATTAAATGCCTGGAGGCAGTCTTCTTTGAGTTAAATCTGCTTCGTGTTTATAAACTTCCTGTTCTTGGAAATTAATGTATCTTTAGGTTTTGGAAGTTCTCTGTTATTATCCCTTTGAATAAACTTATCTCTTTCTCTATCTCCTTTTTAGGACCAATAACTCTTAGATTTTCACTTTTGAGACTATTTTCCAGATCCTATAGGTGTACTTCATTTTTTTTTTTTCCATTTTTCTCTTCTGAGTATCTATTTTCAAATAGCCTGTCTTCAAGTTTACTAATTCTTTCTCCTGCTTCATCAGTTCTGCTATTAAAAGACTCAGATGTATTATTCAGTATGCCAATGGCATTTTTCAGCTCCAGAATTTCTGCTTGGTTCTTCTTAATTATTTCAATCTCTTTGTTACATTTATCTGATGGAATTCTGAATTCCTTCTCTGTGATATCTTGAATTTCTTTGAGTTTCCTCAAAACAGCTACTTTGAATTATTATATCTGTGTGTAAGGTCATACTTCTCTGTTTCTCCAGGATCGATCCCTGGTGCCTTATTTAGTTCATGTGATGTGGTCATGTTTTCCTGGATGGTCTTGATACTTCTAGATCCTCTTCCATGTCTGGGCATTAAAGAGTTAGGTATTTATTGTAGTTTTCTCAATCCGGGCTTCTTTGTACTCATCCTTCTTTAGAAAGTTTTCCAGATATTCCAAAGGAGTTGAGTGTTGAGATCTAAGCTGTATCTGCTTTAGGGGGACACCCTAAGCCAAGTAATACTGTGGTTCTTGCAGACTCATAGAGGTACCACCTTAATGGTCTTGGACAATATACAGAAGAAATCTCTGAACTAGCAGGCAGAGATTCTTTTCTTTCCTCACTTTCTCCCAAATGAAAGAAGTTGCTCTGTCTGTTCAGAGTCACCTGGAGCTGGGAGTGGAGTGACACAAGCACCCTAGTGTCCACCACCATTAGGACTGTGCCCGGTCATACCTGAAGCCAGCGCAGCATTGGGTCACACCTAAGGCCTGCTGTAACCACTCCCTGGTTATAGTCTAGGTTCACTCAAGACCCTGGGGCTCTACAATCAGCAGTTGGTAAAGCTGACCATGCCTGTGTTCTTCCTTTTAGAGTGGTGAGTTCCCCTAGGTCCTGAGCGGGTCCACAGGTGCTGTCCAGGATCCAGGTACTAGAGTCAAAAACCTTAGAAGTCTACCTGGTGTTATATTGTACCAGCGCAGCTGAGCTGGCACTCAAACCACAAGATGCAGTTCTTCCTACTCTTCTCTCCCCTTTGCAAGGCAGAGAAGCCTCACCTCATGGCCACCACCAGCACGGCCCCATGGATAGTACTGCCAGACTACCACCAATGTTTCCTTAAAGCCCAGCCACTCTTCCGTCAGCTTGTGGTGAATGCTGTCAGGCCTGGGGATCACCTTCAGGGCAATGGGCTCTCCTCTGTCCCACTATGGGTACAGAAGTGCCATCCAAGAGCCAAGACCTGGAATTGGAGACCCCAAGAGTTTGCTTGGTGCTCTGCCTCCCTGTGGCTGAGCTGGTACCTAAAATGCAATACAAAGTCCCCTTTACTTTTCCACCTGCTTTCCTGAAGCAGAAGGAGACTCACCATAACCACCACGGCTGGAAATATGGTGGGTTTCACCTGAAGCTAGCACATCTCAGAGCCTCACTGAAGGCTCATGGCATACTAGCTGGGCATTGCTGCTGGTTATTCAGGGCCCAGGGGCTCTTTAGTCAGCAGGTGATAAATCTTGTCAGGACTAGGTCCCTCCCTTTAAGGCAGCAGTTTCCCTCCTGGCCCAGAGTGTGTCTAGAAATGTCATCTGAGAGTGAGGGCCTGGAATATGGGTCTCATAACTCTGCCCAGCACCCTATCCTACTGTGGTTGTGTTGGTATCCAAGTTGGAAGACAAAGCCCTCTCCTTAACAGAAGCATAAGGTAGGTATCAATTTTGTTGTTGTACACTGCACTCCCTGGAGCTGGGGGAAGGGTGGTACAAACACTCCCTTGGCCACCCTAGCTTGTGTCTCACTAGATCACATGCCCTCCAAGTCCACTGGCTCCAAGCCTCGTACAGCAATAAGACTTGCCTAGGAGTTGCAGAGCTTATGGGCTAGACTGCCTTTCAGGTTTATGTAGGACCCCACAGCACTTGAGCCTGTGATGGTGAGGCTTGAGGAGAAACTCAAGTTCTGACCACTGGAATAGGCAATTCCCTTCTGGACAGGGCTAGTCTAAATGCTCCCTCTGTGGGCATTGGGTGAGTTCTGCCACTGTTTGCAGTACTGATTTTCCACAATCCCTGCACTCTCCCTCTCCCAAGTGCACAAATTCTCTCTCTGCGACACATGGTCACTGCCAGGGGATGGGGCAGGGGTGGTGTCAGCAATTCGAGACTGTCTTTTCTACCCTCTTCAGTTCCTCTTTCAGTGATATGAAGTTATAAACAGATACTGTGATTGCTCACCTAATTTTTGGTTCTTATGCTTTTCTTGTGTACATAGTTGTTAAATTTGGTGTTCTTGTCTGGGGGTGATGATCAGTGGAGGCTTCTATTCAGTTATCTTGCTCCACCCACTCTCAATCCAATTTTGAACCAATAATTTCTGTCATTCTCTTGAAAGCAATCTATATTCCTTTTCCTTGTTGTCCTTTTGGCTCATTTTTTGGGAAATGCCTGCAATCTGGATATGTGACTTTCTGGATTAAAAACTTGAATCCTATCTGCATTTGCCATGCTTGCAGTGGGCTTCTTCTGAGCATAACTAGACACAAATCACATAACCAGACTTATTGCTATTATAATAAATGTATTATCACCCAGCTCAACTGAGCCTCCAGGACTTTCTAACACTCTTATCAGGAAGTCTCTCAAGTTGGATGGTTCTTATTTTCTTTATAGTGATTGAATCAAGCTTTATTCTCCATCTCCAACTTTCTCTCTTCCCACCTCCATTCCTTATCAAGTCTTAGCACACGAAACTGACTCTTACTTTACTGTGAAAGTAGAAGACAATAAAGTTGTGTTCCTGCTACTCTCTGTCATAAAAATCATCATACCCACTTCATAAGGATGTAGTAGATTAAAGATTTCCATTAAGACAGAAAAATATAACACTGCTAGAAGAATGTATCAAAAATTCCTTTATATCTTTAGAGTATGAAAGGTCTTTCCAATCAGAATTCAATATACAGAAGCCACATAAAGAAATATTGATACAGTAAACTAAACTAAACGAAAAAGAACTTCTACATGGAAAAACATAAAATAACAAAACAAAAAAACAACATGAGTAAAATCAATAAGCAAAACAACTAGGATAAAAATATTTGCAACTTATATCACAAGTAAAAAAACCCAATGACGCTAATATATAAAGGGCTTCTAGAAACTGAGAAGAGAATAGCCAGAAACCCAAAGGGAAAATAGACAAAGACAGTAAAACTCTGTGCAGTGAGGTTCACTACAAAAGAAATGCATTGCCCTTAAACAGATAAAGCCATTTTCAACCTTTGTTATGATAATATAAAGGAAAAATAAAAGTATGTTAAAAACCAATGTCACTCATCAGATGACAAAAAATTTGTAGGTGTCATAGCATTCTCTGTTGCTGAGGCTAAGAGAAATAAGCACCACCACATTCCTCCTGGGAGAACAAAATTATACAAACCCTATAGATAGCAATTTGGCAATGCCCATCAAAATTTAAAATTAATTATCTTTTCATGTAGAAAGTAGAAAATTTTAAATGAATTATCTTTTGATGTAGAGAGTCCACACTTCTGGACTTGTAGCCTAAAAATTCACCTATGCATGTATGACTTTTCATCTGTACAAGATTATTCAATGCAGCATTGTTTATAGTAGCAAGTGGTTAGAGACAACCTAAGTGTTGCTCTCTCAGGGCTAATCTTGACAGATATATAAAATTTATTGTTAAGGGGAAAAAAGCAAAGTTATAATGCTGCCTTTGTGTAAGAAAGAGGGGAGGAATATGTATTTATATTAGTATTTGCACATAGCTACCTAACAAAGTAGTGAGAGGATTCCATAAAACTAGTAAATAGTGGTTACATACAGTGGATACATGAGGGATATGGGGGATAACAACCTGAATGGACACATGTGAGTGTTAAGACTTCTCAGTGTACAATCTTTTAGACTTTTGAACCAAATGAATGTATTATTACTTATTCAAAAATGATTAAATTAAACTTTTAGGCATTTTGCTATCTAGTCCAGGAAGCAGTTTCAGATATTCATGTAGTTCTCTCTATCCTTTCACATTCAACATTTTTCTGTTGTTTCACTTACCTCCTCATTAGCACATTACAATGTGGTTTCTGCCCCATTACGTAACCAAATTTCTGTCGTGTCAGGTCCCCAGTGACTTCCTTATTTCTAAATGTGATGAATATTGATTGTTCAGTCCTTCTGTTGCCTAATATCTCTGCAACATTTGACAAGCTGCTTCCTTTCTCATGCATCCTCTTCCCGTGACTTCCATGTTTCCACACAATTCCAGCTTCTCTCCCATCTCCCTGGATTCCCTTATCTTTTCTTTTTCTCTTCTCCATTACCTTCTCATCGTCTCCCTCCTTTACCCAAACATTAACTACTGAATTTCTCCAACACTCTGCTATAAAACTCTCCTTGCCCAAACCTAAGACATTTCACACAGAGCTACAGATTCCATTGATAACAGCAATCTTCACATTTATATTTTCAAAACCTTTAGGACTGAGGCATTCATTCCCTGGCGGCTCCCTCTGGCCAAGAGCAATATGTAAAGGCAGGCTCAGCTGTTGAGCCTCTCTCAGAAAAAACTTCTGGCAGATGTGGAAGGGAAATCTGGAAAGAGTACCACAACCTCCACAAATGTATGTATTGTGAATATTTTCATCCACTATGTGATTTGCCTTTTCATTTTCTTTTCAAACTCTTGATGAATGGATATTTTAAATTTTTTTATTGCTGTTAGAAATCACTTTGTTAATATTACACTTAAAGTCATATTGTTTTTTAGTAAATTACTCTTATTTTTCTTCACATTGTACTTAGAATCTGTAGTATCATTTTTATTTGTTTAATTATACTTTAAGTTGTAGGGTACATGTACACAACGTGCAGATTTGTTACATAGGTATATATGTGCCATGTTGGTTTGCTGCACCCATAAACTCGTCATTTACATTAGGTATTCCTCCTAATGCTATGCCTCCTCCAGCCCCCCACCCCCTACAAGCCCCAGAGTGTGATGTTCCTCACCCTTTGTCCAAGCAAGCGTTCTTATTGTTCAGTTTCCACCTATGAGTGAGAACATGCAGTGTTTGGTTTTCTGTCCTTGTGACACTTTGCTGAGAATGATGGTTTCCAGCATCATCCATGTCCCTACAAAGGACATGAACTCATTCTTTTTTATGGCTTCTTAGTATTCCATGGTGTATATGTGCCACATTTTCTTTATCCAGTCCATCATTGACGGACATTTGGGATGGTTCCAAGACTTTGCTATTGTGGATAGTGCCACAATAAACATATGTGTGCATGTGTCTTTATAGTAGAATGACCTATAATCCTTTGGGCATATAGCCAGTAATGGGATTGCTGGGTCAAATGGTAATTCTAGTTCTAGATCCTTGAGGAATCTCCACACTGTCTTCCACCATGGTTGAACTAATTTACACTCCCACCAACAGTGTAAAAGCTTTCTTATTTCTCCACATCCTCTCCAGCATTTGTTGTTTCCTGACTTTTTAGTGATCGCCATTCTAACTGATGTGAGATGGTATCTCATTATGGTTTTAATTTGCATTTCTCTGATTACCAGTGATGATGAGCATTTTTTCATGTGTCTGTTGGCTGCATAAATATCTTCTTTTGAGATGT
>NW_012117155.1:772804-788625 GCF_000951035.1 Colobus angolensis palliatus
AGATTTGGGGCTGAGACGATGGGGTTTTCTAAATATACAATCATGTCATCTGCAAACAGGGACAATTTGACTTCCTCTTTTCCTAATTGAATACCTTTATTTCTTCCTCTTGACTGATTGCCCTGGTCAGAACTTCCAATACTATGTTGAATAGAAGTGGTGAGAGAGGACATCCTTGTCCTGTGCTGGTTTCCAAAGGGAATTTTTCCAGTTTTTGCCCATTCAGTATGATATTGGCTGTGGGTTTGTCATAAATAGCTCTTATAATTTTGAGATACTTTCCATCAATACCTAGTTTATTGAGAGTTTTTAGCATGAAGGGCTGTTGAATTTTGTCAAAGGCCTTTTCTGCATCTATTGAGATAGTCACGTGGTTTTTGTTGTTGGTTCTGTTTATGTTATGGATTGCATTTATTGATTTGTGTAAGTTGAACCAGCCTTGCATCCCAGAGATGAAGCCGACTTGATCATGGTGGATAAGCTTTTTAATGTGCTGGTGGATTCGGTTTGCCAGTATTTTATTGAAGATTTTCACATCGATGTTCATCAGGGATAAATGATCTAAAATTTTCTTTTTTGTTGTGTCTCTGCCAGGCTTTGGTATCAAGATGATGCTGGCTTCAGAAAATGAGTTAGGGAGGATTCCTTCTTTTTCTATTGATTGGAATAGTTTCAGAAGGAATGGTACCAGCTCTTCCTTGTACCTCTGGTAGAATTCGGCTGTGAATTTGTCTGCTCCCGGATTTTCTTGGTTGGTAGGCTATTAGTTATTGCCTCAATTTCAGAGCCTGTTATTGGTGTGTTCAGAGATTCAACTTCTTCCTGGTTTAGTCTTGGGAGGGTGTATGTGTCCAGGAAATTATCCATTTCTTCTAGATTTTCTAGTTTATTTGTGTAGAGGTGTTTATAGTATTCTCTGATGGTAGTTTGTATTTCTGTGGGATCAGTGGGGATATCCCCTTTACCGTTTTTTATTGCATCTATTTGATTCTTCTCTCTTTTCCAATTTATCAGTCTTGCTAACGGTCTATCAATTTTGTTGATCTTTTCAAAAAACCAGCTCCTGAATACATTGATTTCTTGAAGGGTTTTTTGTGTCTCTATCTCCTTCAGTTCTGCTCTGATCTTAGTTATTTCTTGTCTTTTGCTAGTTTTTGAATTTGTTTGCTCTTGCTTCTCTAGCTCTTTTAATTGTGTTGTTAGGGTGTCAATTTTAGATCTTTCCAGCTTTCTCTTGTGGGCATTTAGTGCTATAAATTTCCCTCTACACATCACTTTAAATATGTCCAGAGATTTGGGTACATTGTGTCTTTGTTCTCATTGGTTTCAAAGAACATCTTTATTTCTGCCTTCATTTCGTTATGTACCCAGTAGTCATTCAGGAGCATGTTGTACAGTTGCCATGTAGTTGTGTGATTTTGAGTGAGTTTCTTAATACTGAGTTCTAATTTGATTGTATTGTGGTCTGAGAGACAGTTTGTTGTGATTTCTGGTCTTTTACATTTGCTGAGGACTGCTTTACTTCCAATTATGTGGTCAATTTTAGAATAAGTGTGATGTGGTGCTGAAAAGAATGTATATTCTGTTGATTTGGGGTGGAGACTTCTGTAGATGTCTATTAGGTCCACTTGGTGCAGAGCTGAGTTCAAGTCCTGGATATCCTTGTTAACCTTCTGCCTCATTGATCTGTCTAATATTGACACTGGGGTGTTAAAGTCACCCATTATCATTGTGTGGGAGTCTGAGTTTCTTTGTAGATCTCTAAGGACTTGCTTTATGAATCTGGGTGCTACTGTATTGGGTGCATATATATTTAGGATAGTTAGCTCTTCTTGTTAAATTGATCCCTTTACGATTATGTAATGGCCTTCTTTGTCTCTTTTGATCTTTGTTGGTTTAAAGTCTGTTTTATCAGAGACTAGGATTGCAACCCCTGCTTTTTGTTTGCTTTCCATTTGCTTGGTAGATCTTCCTCCATCTCTTTATTTTGAGCCTGTATGTGTCTCTGTACGTGAGATGGGTCTCCTGAATACAGCACACTGATGGGTCTTGAGTCTTTATCCAATTTGCCAGTCTGTGTCTTTTAATTGGAGCATTTAGTCCATTTACATTTAAGGTTAATATTGTTATGTGTGAATTTGATCCTGTCATTATGATGTTAACTGGTTATTTTACTCATTAATTGATGCGGTTTCTTCATAGCATTGATGGTCTTTACAATTTGGCATGTTTTTGCAGAGGCTGGTACTAGTTGTTCCTTTCCATGTTTAGTGCTTTCTTCGGGAGTTCTTGTAAGGCAAGCCCAGTGGTGAGAAAATCTCTCAGCATTTGCTTGTCTGTAAAGGATTTTTCTTCTCCTTCACTTATGAAGCTTAGTTTGGCTGGATAGGAAATTCGGGGTTGAAAATTCTTTTCTTCAAGGATGTCAAATATTAGCCCCCACTCTCTTCTGGCTTGTAGGGTTTCTGCCGAGAGATCCGCTGTTAGTCTGATGGGCTTCCCTTTGTGGGTAACCCAATCTTTCTCTGCCTGCCCTTAATATTTTTTCCTTCATTTCAACCTTGGTGAATCTGACAATTATGTGTCTTGGGGTTGCTCTTCTCGAGAAGTATCTCGATGGTGTTCTCTGTATTTCCTGAATTTGAAAGTTGGCCTGCCCTGCTAGGATGGGGAAGTTCTCCTGGACAATATCCTGAAGAGTGTTTTCCAACTTGGTTCCATTCTCCCCGTCACTTTCAGGTACACCAATCAAATGTAGAGCATAGTCCCAGATTTTTTGGAGGCTTTGTTTGTTTCTTTTCACTCTTTTTTCTCTAATCTTGTCTTCTTGCTTTATTTCATTAATTTGATCTTCAATCACTGATACCCTTTCTTCCACTTAATCGAATCCGCTATTGAAGCTTGTGCATGCATCATGAATTTCTCATGCCATGGTTTTCAGTTCCATCAGGTCATTTAAGGTCTTCTCTACACTGGTTATTCCAGTTAGCCATTCATCTATCATTTTTTCAAGGTTTTTAGCTTACTTGCGATGGGTTAGAACATGCTCATTTAGCTTGGAGAAGTTTGTTATTACCGACCTTCTGAAGCCTACTTCTGTCAACTTGTCAAAGTCATTCTCCATCCAGCTTTGTTCTGTTGCTGGCGAGGAGCTGCAATACTTTGAAGGAGAAAAGGCACTCTTGTTCTTAGAATTTTCAGCTTTTTTGTTCTGGTTTCTCCTCATCTTTGTGGTTTCATTTACCTTTGGTCTTTGATGTTGGTGACCTATAGATGGAGTTTTGGTGTGGATGTCCTTTTTGTTGATGTTGATGCTATTTCTTTCTGTTTGTTAGTTTTCCTTCTAACAGTAAGGTCTTTCAGCTGCAGTTCTGTTGGAGTTTGCTGGAGTTCCACTCCAAACCCTGTTTGCCTGGTTATCACTGGCAGAGGCTGCAGAACAGCAGATATTGCAGAACAGCAAATATTGCTGCCTGGTCCTTCCTCTGGAAACTTCATCCCAGGGGGGCACCCACCTGTATGAGGTGTCTGTCAGCCACTACTGGGAGGTGTCTCCCAGTCAGGCTACATGGGGGTCAGGGACCCACTTGATGAGGCAGTCTATCCATTCTTGGAGCTTAAATGCCATGCTGGGAGAACAACTGCTCTCTTCAGAGTTCTCAGACAGGGATGTTTAAGTCTGCAGATGTTTCTGCTGCCTTTTGTTCAGCTATGCCCTGTCCACAGAGGTATAGTCTATAGAGGCAGTAGGCCTTGCTGAGCTGTGGTGGGTGGGGTCCGCCCAGTTTGAGCTTCCCAGCAGCTTTGTTTACCTACTCAAGCCTCAGCAATGGTGGATGCTCCTCCCCCCACCAGGCTGCAGCCTCGCAGGTTGATCTCAGGCTGCTGCACTTGCAGTGAGCAAGGCTCCATAGGTGTGGGACCTGCTGAGTCAGGCATGGGAGAGAATCTCCTGGTCTGCTGGTTGCTAAGACCATGGGAAAAGTGCATTATTTGGGTGGGAGTGTTCTGTTTTTCCAGGTACACCCTATCACGGCTTCCCTTGGCTAGGAAAGGGAAATCCCCTGACCCCTTGCACTTCCTGGGTGAGGCAATGCCCCGCCTTTCTTCAGCTCACCCTCTCTGGGCTGCACCCACTGTCCAACCAGTCCCAGTGAGATGAACTGGGTACCTCAGTTGGAAATACAGAAATCACCCATCTTCTGCATTGATCACACTGGGAGGTGCAGACCGGAGCTGTTCCTATGCGGCCATCTTGGTATGGACCAATGTGTTTTTAATTTTATCAAGTTTAATTAATCCATTTTCTTTTATGTTTAACATTTTTTTGTGTGAAGTTTTTAAAACATTATTTTGGTAAAAAAATGTAACATTTACCATCTTAACCATTTTTCAATGTAAAGTTCTGTGGTGTTAAGTATACTCACACTGTTGTGAATCAGATTTCAAGAACTTTTTTATCTTACAAATCTGCAACCATATACTCATTAAACAACAACCCACCTCTTCCCCATCTCTCCGGCTCCTGGTAACCACCATTCTACTTTCTGTCTCAATGAATTTCAATAATGCAGATATCTCATGTAAGTAGAATTATACAGTATTTATGTTCTTGTGACTGGCTTGTCTCACTTAAAATAATATCCTTCAGGTTCATCCATGTTATAGCATGTGATAGGATTTCCAACCTCTTTAAGACTAAATAATATTGCATTGTATGTATATACCACATTGTATTTATGCATTCATCTGTTGAGAGACATTTAGGTTGCTTCCACCTCTTGTCTATTGTGAATTGTGTTGCTTATGACCATGGGTGTACAAATATCGTTTCAAGACTCTTGAATCATATAGTAGTTCTATTTTTAATTTTTTCAGGAACCGCCACACTGTTTTCCACAGCAGTTGTATCATTTTACAATCCACCAACAGGACACAGAATTCTGATTTCACCACATCCTTGCCAACAGTTTTTTTCTTTGTTTTTTGTTTTTTTCTTTTCCTGATAGTAGCCATCCTAATGGATGTGAGTTTGCTTAATGCCATTATGTTAATATAACTCAGATTGGAAATTGTGTGCATCCAAGTTTTCTGTGCATAACAGCTTTTCTGGAAGCAGAAAGAGACCTAGCAGAGAATTAGTGACATAGAGAAAGTGGCATAAGTATACTAGGGCTTTAATGGAATATATTCTTGAGAAATCACTACACCAAGGAGGAGACTATGCTAATGTATTAATTTAGCTATAACATGGAATTTGGAATTTGGTTTTGTTAGAATTTTCAATTACTTTCATCAATATTTTTCTACAACAGTTGGCATTGCTAGTCTATGAAACACAGTATGTTAGTGTACGACGAGCAGAAGGTTTGGAGCTTGAAGGTAGAGAAGTCAACTTGCTCTGGTTCAGAGGTGCTTACTCTCTGTGCCTAACAATACTGTTAAGTACCCCGGCCACCTAAGCCCATTACCATCTGTTAGTGATCCACTTCTTAGTGTTACTCATTCAGTCATTGGACTGTGCTGGTCCCTTGTTCACCTCACCTTCCTGCTCATCTACATTTGCTTTAAAATATGGCTGACTATATAATCATACCTGTTTTCTTAATCATTTCTAAAACTAGCCTGGCTACCTGGTGCATCTCAACAAAGCTGCAACTTGCTTTGTGCCAGAATGTTATTTGTAGATCTATTATTTAGCAGTGTCTGCTTAGTAATCATTTTTAGGTTTGCCCCAAGCAAAATAAATTTGGATAGCAAAGAACATTTCTTCATGCATTTGATCATGATTGAAAATGGGCTGCAGCAGCACTTAAATACTTGGTAGATTTTTATCAGTGATGGTAATGTGGCAAGATCCTGAAATACACCCTGTGGCACAACTAGAATGTAACCCCCTCAAAATGTAACATCAATGTATTGAGCATATACTTTATACATTCATCTTTGTGTTCTTACTAGCTCACTTCTCCTTACCTCAAATAAAAAATCTTTATACAATATACATAGTAGGTAAAACCAGGCCAGGCATGGTGGCTCATGCCTGTAATCCCAGCACTTTGGGAGACTGAGATGGGAGGATCGCTTGAACCCAGGAATTCGAGACCAGTCTGGGCAACATAGTGAGACCCTATCTCTACCAAAAATTAAAAAATTAGCTGGGCATGGTGGTGCACACCTGTAGTTCCAGCTACTCAGGAGACCGAGATGGGAAGATCACTTGAGCCCAGGAGGATGAAGCTGCAGTGAGCTGTGATTGCACCACCACACTCCAGCCTGGGTGATAGAATAAGACTCTGTCTCTAAAAGGAAAAAAAAATGAAAACAGACTATCTAGGTTTGTACCCTGGCTCTGCCACTTCTCAACTGTGTGACTCAGGCAAATTACTTGATCTGTTTCTGTCTCAGTTTCTTTATTGGTAAATGAGGATAGCAATAGTATGTACCTTATAGAAGTCCTGTAAAGGATCAAATGTAAAATGTTTGTGGATAATAAGTGATTAATAAGTGCTAGCTGTTTATTACCCTTCTGTTTATAAAAATTATATATCTTAATTGTTCTAAAAATACAATATAACAAATTTTAAAAAATAAAATAAATCCTCAAAATTATTCCATGACTATTGTTAGCATTTTAGTGAAAATCCTTCCAGTCATATTTCTACATACATGTGAGATGTGCAGAATCTGAAATTTATAGCACGGGGCAAAAATTACAGTAAGCTCCATTGGTGCCTACAAGAGGGATGAGTTTCACATCCTTCTTTGATGTTCGTTTATTTAGGGTGGCAGCCAACTGGTCTTTCAGACAACAGTGGTTATGACCTTCAAAACAGAGTGGGTTTTGGCTTCTGCACTGCAGTTAGGGTTAGGTGCAAAACAGGTGGTCTGCACTGCAGTTAGGGTTAGGAAGATTTAGAATCTATGGGCAGTGGACATCAACCTCTGCACCATTTCAGTTTTTATGAGGGAAAGCTTGTGATCTAGTGAGTGTTGTCTATGTGAACAATGGAAGAATCCGCCCCTAAAGAGCTATAATTTGGGAAATCAAGGCCTACTTTGGAAAGTGGTGGTACATTTGAACCCTCAAGTTCTCCTGGCAATGACAAAGCATGCTGACTTCTGACTTAGACAACTCATTTAAGAGTTCTGTCATTTGGAGTGCGACTCCATCTCAAAAAAAAAAAAAAAAAAAAGAGTTCTGCTGTTCGAGGAATAATCTAACTTTGCACCTTCCAGCAAACTAAACCCAAAGCTAGCAGAAGGAAGAAAATAATAAAGATTAGGCTGGGTGAGGTGGCTCACACCTGTAATCTGAGCACTTTGAGAGGCCCAGGTGGGAGGATCACTTGAGCTCAAGGAATTCAAGACCAGCCTGGGCAACATAGCAAGACCTTGTCTCTACTAAAAAGAAAAAATAAGCTGGGCATGGTGGCATACACCTGTAGTCCCAGCTACTTGGGAGGCTGAGGTGGAAGTATCACCTGAGCCCAAGAGATCAAGGTTGTAGTGAACTATGGTCATGCTACTGTAGTCCAGCCTTGAGACAGAGTGAGACCTGTCTCAAGAAAAGAAAGAAAGAAAGAAAGACAGAAAGAAAGAAAAAAGGAAACCAAAAGTTGGTTTCATGAAAAGAGATTTGAAACAAAATTGACATAAAGGAATGCTATTAAGGAAAACTGGATTTTCTGCTGAGCTGAGTAGAACAGAACTAGTGTTACAATTTGAACAGTAAAGGAAATTTGAATTCATGTTATATGCAGCCTAATGAAGAGGACATACTTATTACTGATCTTGTGACTCATTATACATAAATGGGATCATGCTGCTTTATATATGCTGCTTTATAACTTGCGTTTTCCTCCTCAACTGTATGTTGTAGAGATCTTTCCACAAAGTAAACGTATAAATGTATATCTGTATCATTATTTTAAAAATTTGTTTTGTGCCGGGTGCAGTGGCTCACGCCTGTAATCCTACCACTTTGGGAGGCCAAGGTAGGTGGATCACAAGGTCAGGAGATCGAGACCATCCCCGCCAACATGGTGAAACCCTGTCTCTACTAAAAATACAAAAATTAGCCAGGCGTGGTGGTGTGCACCTGTAGTCCCAGCTACTTAGGAGGCTGAGGTAGGAGAATTACTTGAACCCAGGAGGCGGAGGTTGCAGTGAGCCGAGATCGTGCCACTGCACTCCAGCCTGGGGACAGAGCGAGACTCTCTCTCAAAAAAATAAAAAATAAAAAATAAAAATTCTGTTTTGCAGCATTCCATTATGTGTATAGTATAAACTGCCCCAAAAATTAGCATAAAAATATAGTGACGGCCTGTTTTTTGTTTTTTGTTTTTTTTCCAGTAAATAGCTATCTGCATCCTCTAGATTAATAGAAGGTTCAAGATCTCTTGGTAGAGCTTCCTACTCTTCTGGAACTGACTGAAAGTCTGGGGCCTTCCATAGTCTAAAAGGTATGTTGTTTGACTTCTGTTTCCCAACAGGTAGCACGGTGGTGTTGCTTCTCCTGCCTTTGTCCTCCCCAGTTCTTCTGCTGATGTCTCCTGCATATGGTCTGGCCCAAGATCTGTTCTGCCTTCATACCCAAACTTTATAAGATCAAAGAATTAGGAAATCATATCAAATATACATATCTGAAGGGATTTAGTAACATTTATGTTCCCAATCCAGGAATCCTAATATAGTTTAGTGAGTCTCTGGGTTGCTCTCAAATCTCCAAAGACAATACATTCCAGTGATCCATTTTGATGCCCCTGAGCTGTGGTGTTCCCTCCTCTCAGCCCGAACTCTGGCTACACAGCCTTACTCTTGCTAATGCCCTCTTCCCAGAGTCTTGGTATCTGTTCCCTGTCTGGTGGCTGTAGTTTGACTGATGGGGCCCTCAAAAGTCTTCCTTTTAAAATCCTAATACTTGGATTATGGCTGAGCTCGTCCTTCAGATATAATGCTTTGTGTGCTTGGTTTCTCCACCTCTCAGTCCAAGGAGTCCTAAGTGATGACTGAGATAGGTCCCTGGCAGAGAATACTAAGCAAGATAGTTTGATCAGGGAAAAGAGTAGATCTTCAGGTCCAAAACTGAGCAGGAATGTGCCAGATTCTTGTTTTTCTCTTTTTTTCTTTCTTCCCCAACTTCCAGTTTGCTATGACAATTCAGCTCATTCTGACTCTAGACAGTTTCTTTTAATGTTTGCCTACCTTTGCCTCACAGAGAAAAGGTGCTCAAGAATGACATGGACCATTAGGGATATGAGGACCCTTAGGGCTGTGAGGATTGTTAGACATCATCCAACCCAATCCCCTTATTAGACATATGAGAGACACCAGACTCCCAAGTGTCTAATGATTGTACAGCTACTTAGTGTAGCTAAAGTGGTAGAGTAAGGGCTTAAACTCAGATCTGGACTTCTATGCTCTTTATGGTTACTTGATGAATTGAGTTAGCAAGAATTGCCAAAGAAGTTCTCATTTAAGCAATCATAAATGCTACCTATAAGTCAGGAGCCGGGCCAAATGCATTTATATTACCTGATTTCATCTTTATACTACCCTATGAGAGGATTAAAGAGTTTTAGTAATTTGCCAAAGGCTACAAAGGATTATAAGTGGTGATGCTAGGATTTGAAATTACATCACTGGATGCCAAATCCAGGATTCCTAAAGGGAAAACTACTGTTACTCAGTCTACCTGTGCTTAATCTCAGGGGTGTGCTCAAATACTCATTGTAAACATTGAAAGAACAGTTCCCTCTCTTCGACCACACTCTGCCAAAAGAAACATTATCTATTCATGAATGTCAGGGATTTCCCTCCTGCTAGGGAACTGGAGCCTCTAGTCCCTGGCTACTGAAAGTGTGGTCCTTGCACCAGAAGCATTGGCATCTACTTGGAGCCTATTGGAAATGTAGACTATCAGACCTTACCCCAGACCTCTAAAAATACAATCTGAGTATGGATACAGCATTATCATTTTCTAGGTAGCTACCAGATGTCTCAATTCCATCTATGAAAAATTATACTTTCATAGATAAGAGATTTTAAACATTTTCAAAACAAAAAAGTTTACTTTTACTACATTTATTTGAGATAAAAGAAGAGATCTCTTATCTACTTATTTTATTTATAGATGGTGTTTCACTATGTTGCCCGGGCTGGTCTTGAACTCATGGATATAAGAGATACTCTTGCCTCAACCATCCAAGTAACTGGAACTATAGATGTGTAGCACTGCACACAGCAAGAAGGGATCTTTCAAAAGTGAGGGACTAGAGAATACTTAAAGGTTGATGAGAATGCCCTAGAGGAAAGGGAACTGTTGATCATATAAATGAAAGATAAGTAGGGGTGGAAGAGGGAAAGTTGCAGGCAGAGGGGGAATTTTAATACAGTCACTCTAAAGAGTGAAAGAACAATACAACTTAAGAGACTTTTCCCAGTAGGATTCTTCAGAAGGGCTGGAGACTCAGCTGAGCTTGGTGATCATAAATTTATAATACTAGCCATAAGTCTGGTTAAGTGAATTTTATCCAGTTGTGTTCACAAGACCACAGGCAAATATGGCAAAGGCAGATGGGACTCAAGTTTTCATGTAGGAACCCACATATTTAGGATACAGGTTATTTCCCCAAAAATAAGCCAGCAGGACAAAAGGAAAAGGAATAGAGATTACTGTCCATGGAATGACAGAAATGACTGGTTCAAAACTGGACTGAAAGCAAATGAGGACAAGAGGAGGCAAGAGGGTTCTAAGAAAGTATGTGTACCACTTCTCCAGAAGTTAGCCTGAAAAACAAGTATATGGGGGCAGAAAACAAAATCAGCAGAAATGATGGGACATGGTGGTAGAGAAGGGGTTATCTGATTTAGTGATTTTGTAGGCAGAATTGTTCTAGGTGTAGACAAGATCTAGGATGTAAATTTGGGAGTATGTGGGTAGGTGAGAAGGGTGGAGAAGGTCACTGAAAATAAAATAATCAAAAAACTAAAAGCCTTATAATTAGTTTTTATAATTAGTCCTGTCTAGATACTAAGGCTGCCAGTGTTGATGGACAGATAATAGTAGAGAGAAAGATTGACCAGCTGAGTGGCTGAGTCTTTGATGAATGAGAGTTGGCACCCAGAATGTCAACAGATAACAGACACAAGGAAGAATAGAAGGTAATGTGCCAAATGGCACCAACTGTGTCAAAGCAGAGGCTTCTATGGGCATTGGGAGAGGAATTGTGAAAATCCAGCATTAAGGAACAGAGAGGAGAGAGGATTCTGACCCAACCTCTGGTCCCTGATGCAGAGAAGTACACAGGGTTGTGAGAGAAGAAGCTGCCTTCACTTGACTGGGCTGCAGTGGAACATGATCCTCAGGGAATATCTTTAGTGATTTTATTATTTTAATACTGTAGAGCCATCAGATTGCATTTATAACCATGAAGGTCCATCTTTCTACTGTCTAGGGACAGCCAGTTTTGAGAATGATTTTGCAGGAGGCATGTTCCCAATTTCAGCAGCACCTGCAACTTCAGATTCATCACTTCAGATTAAGGCCTATGAGATCTCAAGTGCCCTTCAGCTTTTACACTGGGGCACAAACATGCATGATCTCTTTCCAGGGAAAGCTGTGAATGAGACAGAAGAAGAGAGGATGAGGAGATTGGATGTTTGAGGGACAGGCCCTCAATAAGTGAGGGGAAATAGGAGGCTGAAGGCACCTAAGGTCGTATTAATAGCTCACAGTTATAATTGAGTGTTCACTTCTCAGTACTTTATGTGTAAAAATTCATTGAAACTCCACAAACAACCTAATGACATAAGTTCTAAGGTAAGCAACCCTGTTTTTCAAATGAAGAAACTGAGATGAAGAGAGGTAAAGTTTCTTGCCCAAGTTGTGTCACACACTAGTAAAGAGCAGAGCCAGGATGGAGGCTCAGGCAGTCTTGGCCACAGAGTCATGCTCTTACTCACCCTACCATACGGCTTCCTGCCAAACTATATCTAGGGCCTACCCTGGGAATCCTGAAGCATGATGTAACTTTTCCTTGGTAGCAGTCCTTGGAGTCTTCCCATTATCCCTCAAAAAGAATCTCAAAGAGAGTAGTCTTGGACTGTACAAAAATTTAAAGAGATAGGCTGTGAGCAGTGGCTCACACCTGTAATCCTAGCACTTTGGGAGGCCAAGGCAGGTGGACTGCTTGAGCCCAGGAGTTCAAGACAAGCCTTGGCAACATGGTGAAGCCCTATCTCCACAAAAATTAGCTGGGTGTGATGATGTGTGCCTGTCCCAGCTATTTGGGCAGCTGGGGCAGGAGGATCCCAAGAGCCTGGGAGGTGGGGGTTGCAGTGAGTTGAGATCGCACCACTCCACTCCAGCCTGGGTGACCAAGTGAGTCTCTCTCTCTCAGAAAAATAAAATAAAATAATAGATAGCAGGGAACAATAGAATCAGAGTGTTACAAGACAAAAACCAAAATAGGCTAAAAAGGAGCAGTGTTATGTAAGATGGGAAGGTTTTCCCTATAAAACCTTGGTAAAACCAAAGGGTAGAATAGCCCTTTCTCCATCATTCTTGGCCTTGTGATCTGGGACTTTGAGGGAGGCACAGTCATTCTGGAGTAATGCTCTGAGCTTCATTACTCAGCTCTCGAAATCTAGGGGTTAGGGGGCTGCAGGGAAGAGAGAGGAGAGGCCTGCCTTCCTCCTATATCAGTCTCACAACCCATCTTACAAAGCTCCAGACCAACTCAATTCTTTGGCATCTTTGAGGAATCTAGTCCAGGTTGGTCACTGACATATTTCAAATAACTGCAGAGTCTTTGTGGTAAACACAATAAACCATTTTGTTCAATAATTGTTCAGAAAAGCAAGTCACAAAAGTATAGACTGTTTCAGCCCATGTTTCTTCCCCACCCTACCCAGAAAAACATGTCTGTGTCTGTATACAAAAATTCCGTGGGCCCTATATAACGAACAGTGGTTGACTTCAAGGAGCTATTACAGGCGTTTCTGTGATTTTCTTCTTTTTTGACAATGAATGTGAAATGTAAGAAAAGTAAAATTGTTAATTACAATAACATTGGCTGGGCATGGTGGCTCACACTCGTAATGATGTGCCATGCACTGGTGTGCATGGTGGCCAGAACATTGGGAGGCTGAGGTGGGCAGATTTGAGGCCAGGAGTTCAAGACAAACCTAGGCAACATGGCAAAACCCCATTTCTACAAAAAATACAAAAATTAGCCATTCATGGTGGCTGACATCTGTAATCTCAGCTACTTGGGAGACAGGGATGAGAATCGCTGGAACCCAGGAGGTTACAGTAAGCCAAGATTACGTCACTGCACTGCAGCCTGGGCAACATAGCAAGGACCTATCTTCAAACAAACAAACAAACAAACACCAATAACATTAACAGTAGCAAGGAACTCATTCTGTAGGATGAGGTCAAAGATATAGAAGGGTTATTCCTGAAAGTTCTGCCTTTGAGAAAATCTTCTCTCATCACCTTTCTTTCAGGAGTGTGCCCCAGAGGACAAGGTAAGAAAATTGTCCTCTCCACTTTCTCCAAAATGAACTATCAACACAGAGCTGCATCAATGCTCAGAAGCTTCCATTTGAATTCACCTGACTTTTTCTGGGTGGTTCTCATCTTGAAAGCTTCACATGTGCACTGTTCAAGTATGCCTGGGGGTAATTCTACACACCTACACCATGACTGAACACCTGAGTAAACTGCCTACTCTTTTGCCTCTGTGATGCCAAAGCTGATACAACTGTGTATCTTCCAGTGTCAGTCACAGTCTCCCATGTGAGCACCAACACTGCCACCCCCAGATACTGCAGTTCTCTCATTTCTCCTTAGCCATCTTTTCATTTTCCCTGGCTCTTCTGCTATACCAAGTTGATGCATCCCAATGACATGTTTAATCCTCACTTTCTTCTTACCTGCTAGTAGCAGAGGAGAGGAAAGAAGGAAGATACCATCTCTTCTCAAGAAATGAAGCTCCTGAGGGGTGCAGAGCAAGATGGCCGAATAGGAACAGCTCCAGTCTCCAGCTCCCAGCACGAACAACACAGAAGACAGGTGATTTCTGCATTTTCAACTGAGTTACTGGGTTCATCTCACTAGGGAGTGCCAGACAATCAGTGCTGGTCAGCTGCTGCAGCCCGACCAGCGAAAGCTGAAGCAGGGGGAGGCATTGCCTCACCTGGGAAGCTCAAGGGGGAAGGGAATCCCTTTTCCAAGCCAGGGGAACTGAGACACACAACACCTGAAAAATTGGGTAACTCCCACTCCAATACTGCGCTTTACAAAGGGTCTTAGCAAACGGGCACACCAGGAGATTATATCCCACACCTGGCTGTGAGGGTTCCACACCCACAGAGCCTCCCTCATTGCTAGCACAGCAGTCTGCGATCTAACAGCAAGGCAGCAGAGAGGCTGGGGGAGGGGCGCCAGCCATTGCTGAGGCTTAAGTAGGTAAACAAAGTCGCTGGGAAGGTCAAACTGGGTGGAGCTCACAGCAGCTCAAGGAGGCCTGCCTGTCTCTGTAGACTCCACCTCTGGGGACAAGGCACAGCTAAACAACAACAACAACAACAACAGCAACAACAACAAAGCAGCAGAAACCTCTGCAGAAGCAAACGACTCTGTCTAACAGCTTTGAAGAGAGCAGTGGATCTCCCAACACGGAGGTTGAGATCTGAGAACGGACAGACTGCTTGCTCAAGTGGGTCCCTGACCCCTGAGTAGCCTAACTGGGAGACATCCCCTACTAGGGGCAGACTGACACCCCACACCTCACATGGTGGAATACACCCCTGAGACGAAGCTTCCAAAGCAAGAATCAGACAGGTACACTCGCTGTTCAGCAATATTCTATCTTCTGCAGCCTCTGCTGCTGATACCCAGGCAAACAGGGTCTGGAGTGGACCTCAAGCAATCTCCAACAGACCTACAGCTGAGGGTCCTGACTGTTAGAAGGAAAACTAACAAACAGGAAGGACACCCACACCAAAACCCCATCAGTACATCACCATCATCAAAGACCAGAGGCAGATAAACCACAAAGATGGGGAAAAAGCAGGGTAGAAAAGCTGGAAATTCAAAAAATAAGAGCACATTTCCCCCTCCAAAGGAACACAGCTCATTGCCAGCAACGGATCAAAGTTGGACAGAGAATGACTTTGACAAGATGAGAGAAGAAGGCTTCAGTCCATCAAACTTCTCAGAGCTAAAGGAGGAATTACATACCCAGCGCAAAGAAACTAAAAATCTTGAAAAAAGAGTGGAAGAATTGATAACTAGAATAATTAATACAGAGAAGGCCATAAACGAACTGACAGAGATTAAAACCATAACACGAGAAATACGTGACAAATGCACAAGCTTCAGTAACCGACTCAATCAACTGGAAGAAAAAGTATCAGCGATTAGGATCAAATGAATGAAACAAAGCGAGAAGAGAAATCTAAAGAAACAAGAAGAAAAAGAAATGAACAAAGCCTGCAAGAAGTATGGGATTATGTAAAAAGACCAAATCTACGTCTGATTGGGGTGCCTGAAAGTGAGGGGGAAAATGGAACCAAATTGGAAAACACTCTTCAGAATATCATCCTGGAGAACTGCCCCAATCTAGTAGGGCAGGCCAACATTCAAATTCAGGAAATACAAAAAATGCCACAAAGATACTCCTCGAGAAGAGCAACTCCAAGACACATAATTGCGAGATTCACCAAAGTTGAAATGAAGGAAAAAATCTTAAGGGCAGCCAGAGAGAAAGGTCGGGTTACCCACAAAGGGAAGCCCATCAGACTAACAG
>NW_012117155.1:789876-790297 GCF_000951035.1 Colobus angolensis palliatus
AGAAGGCCATTACATCATGGTAAAGGGATCAATTCAACAGGAAGAGCTAACTATCCTAAATATATATGCACCCAATGCAGGAACACCAAGATTCATAAAGTAAGTCCTTAGAGACTTCCAAAGAGACTTAGACTCCCATACAATAATAATGGGAGACTTCAACACCCCACTGTCAACATTAGACAGATCAACAAGACAGAAAGTTAACAAAGATATCCAGGAATTGAACTAATCTCTGCAGCAAGCAGACCTAATAGACATCTACAGAACTCTTCACTCCAAATCAACAGAATGTATATTCTTCTCAGCACCACATCACACTGATTCCAAAATTGACCACATAATTGGAGGTAAAGCACTCCTCAGCAAATGTGCAAGAACAGAAATTATAACAAACTGTCTCTCAGACCACAGTGCAATC
>NW_012117155.1:796032-859479 GCF_000951035.1 Colobus angolensis palliatus
GCACGTTATGCACATGTACCCTAGAACTTAAAGTATAATAAAAAAATAAAAATAAAAAAATAAAAATAAACCTTAAAGTTCCAATATCACCTCCTTTGACTTCAGCTCTCACATCCAGGTCATGCTGATGCAAGAGGTGGGTTCTCATGGCCTTGGGCAGCTCTGCCCCATGGCTTCATATGGTACACCCCCTGCTCTCAGCTGCTTTCACGGGCTAGCCATGAGTATCTGATTTTTCGAGTCACATAGTGCAAGCTGTAGATGGATCTACCATTTGGGGGCTTGAAGGACAGTGGTCTTCTTACAGCTCCACTAGGCAGTGCTCCAGTGGGGACTCTATGGGGGCTCTGACCCCACATTTCTGTTCCATACTCCCCTAGCAGAGGTTCTTCACGAGAGCTCCACCCCTGCAGCGAATTTCTGTCTGGACATCAAGGCATTTCCATACATCCTCTGAAATCGAGGTGGAGGTTCCAAAACCTCAATTCTCAACTTCTGTGAACCTACAGGCCCAACACCATGTGTAAGCTGCCAAGGCTTGGGGCTTGCACCCTCTGAAGCAATGGACTAAGCTGTATGATGGCCTCTTTTAGCCACAGCTGAACACAGGACAGCAAGTCCCAAAAAACAGCAAGGCTCTGGGCCTGGCCCATGAAACCATTTTTTTTCCTCCTAGGCCTCTGGGCCTGTGATTGGAGGGGCAACCATGAAGACCTCTGAAATGTCCTGGAGACATTTTCCCCATTGTCTCGGTGATTAACATTTGGCTCCTTGTTACTTACGTAAATTTCTGCAACTGGTTTAAATTTATCCTCAGAAAATGGCTTTTCCTTTTCTGTTGCACTGTCAGACTGCACATTTTCTAAACTTTTATGCTCTGCTTCCCTTTTAAACATAAGTTCCAGTTCCAAACCATGCCTTTGTGAATACATAAAACTAAATGCCTTTTTCTGTTTTTTTTTTGAGACGGAGTCTTGCTCTGTCACCCAGGCTGGAGTGTAGTGACGCAATCTCGGCTCACTGCAAGCTCTGCCTCCTGGGTTCATGCCATTCTCCTGCCTCAGCCTCCTGAGTAGCTGGGACTACAGGCACCTGCCACCACTCCTGGTTAATTTTTTTTTTTTTTTTTTGTATTTTTAGTAGAGATGGGATTTCACCTTGTTAGCCAGGATGGTCTTGATCTCCTTACCTCGTGATCCACCTGCCTCAATCTCCCGAAGTGCTGGGATTACAGGTGTGAGCCACCACACCCAGCCAACTGAATGCTTTTAAGAGCACCCTGTCACATCTTGAATGCTTTGCTGCTTAGAAATTTCTTCTGCCAGATACCCTAAATTATCTCTCTTAAGTTCAACAATCCACAGATCTCTTGGGCAGGAGTAAAATGCCACCAGTCTCTTTGCTAATGCATAGCAAAGTCACCTTTATTCCAGTTCTCAAAAAGTTCCTCATCTCCATCTGATACCACCTCAGCCTGGACTTTATTGTCTAAATCACTATCGACATGTTGGTCAAAGCCATTCATCAAGTTTCTAGGAAGTTCCAAACTTTCCTACATTTTGCTTTCTTCTTCTGAGCCCTCCAAACTGTTCCAACTTCTGCCCATTACCAAGTTCTGAAGTGTCTTCCACATTTTCTGGTATGTTTATAGCAGCACCCCACTACCCAGTACGAATTTACTATATTAGTCCATTTTCACGCTGCTATAAAGAACTGCCCAAGACTGGGTAATTTATAAAGGACAGGTATTTAATTGACTCACAGCTCCACAGGGCTGGGGAGGCCTCAGGAAACTTACAATCATGCGTGGAAGGAGAAGTAAAACATGTCCTTCTTTACATGGCAGCAGGAAGGAGAAGTGCTGAGAAAAGGGGGAAAAGCCCCTTATAAAACCATCAGATTTCATGAGAACTCACTCACTGTCATGAAAACAGCAGCATGGGGGTAACAGTCCCCATGATTCAATTACTTCCCACCAGGTCCCTTCCATGACATGTGGGAATTATGGGAACTACAATTCAAGATGAGATTTGGGTGGGGACACAGCCAAACCATATCACTGCTCTTGGGAAATATTTCCCAATTCTCCCTATCACAGTTGGGGCTTTCCTCCACTATATTTTCTGTGTGTTCTAATTACTGTACACATCTACACCCAACAGTGAGGTTCTTAAACTTGTTTCCCTGGAACCTGGCCAAGGCTGTGGTACAAAATAGAAGCTATTGAATTTTAAAGTGCTTTCCAAAAAGTTATTTCAAGTCATTCTCTGCATCTCTAAGCTTCACTTTCCTAAATTGTAAAATTTAAATTGTAAAACTTACTCCATAAAACCATTAGTAAATTGAACCAAATAATTTACATAAATGCCCTTTGTAAACCATACTGTAACATTTAACTTTTAACTCTAAAGTCACCTGTAGAATTAAAATGTGATGAACTTTTAAATATAAAGTTCATCACACAAGTGTAGGGAGCATTTGAATCAGCAAGATGTCAAAATACCCTTTATTCCAGGTTTCATCCATTCTACCACCCACCCCACTACCAGGTTCTCTTTGCTCCACTTGATGGGGGCATAACTCAAGTCAATAACAAGAAGTTACACCAGGGGGCTCCCCTGTATTTTCCAAATGAAGTCTGCAAAGTGGCCTTCACAGGAAATCCAAATACTCCAAACTATTTGCTCTCTTGGAACAGGACAACATAAAAGAATTCACAAACCTAGAAACAACATCATTTGTTTTTGTCAAACCACTGTCTGAGACTTTCTTAGCTTTTCTGAGCCTGTTAAACTAGTAGAAGGAATTACCAATCCTCTACTACTAAGAGATGCAGATACTAAAAGACAAACCATCACTCAACTGAGGAATTCAATATATAATATATTCTCAGGTTTCATCCCAGGTTGAGCTCAATAGAGGACAAACACAAGAAGACAAACATTTCATTACTGTGTTCTCCAAAAGATCTTGCAAATAGGAGGTGGGGGGTGGGGAGGGTAAACAAATGAAAGTATATCTGATGTTTTCCTTTTTAAGATAATCAGCTACAAACTATAATACAAGAGACCGTATATGAAGAGTCAAGGACTGGTTCTAATGCTGGATGAACTTCTAACTTCTGCTAATTGTGTGATCACCTACCTTTAGACCTCAATTTTTTCACTTTTAAATGAGTATTTTTTGGGGGGGGAGGGGTTCTTCACATCAGCTTTAATGATATATTATTTACATATAATTGTGTAAATAGTTCTTATGTATAATTTAATGAGTTCTGAAAATGTATGTAGTGCTATTATCTATTCACCGGTTGATGAACATTTGGGTTGTTTCTAGGCTTTTAAAAATTATTACTGGTGGAGAGGCAAGATGGTCAAATAGGAACAGCTTCGATCTGCAGCTCCCAATGAGAACAACACAGAAGATGGGTGACTTCTGCATTTCCAACTGAGGTACCCAGTTCCTCTCACTGGGACTGGCTAGACAGTGGGTGCAGCCCATGGAGGGAGAGCCAAAGCAAGGTAGGGAGTCAACTCACCCAGGAAGTGCAAGGGTTGGGGAACTCCCTCATTGAGCCAAGGGAAGCCGTGAGGGACTGTACCATGAGGGACAGTGCTATCTGGCCCAGATACTATGCTTTTCCCACAATTTTTGCAACCCACAGACCAGGAGATTCCCTCGGATGCCTACATCACCAGGGTCCTGGGTTTCAAGCACAAAACTGGGCAGCTGTTTGAGTAGACACCAAGCTAGCTGCAGAAGTTTTTTTTTTTGTTTTTTTTTTTGTTTGTTTGTTTGTTTGTTTTTTTCATATCCCAGTGGCACCTGGAACCCCAGGAAGACAGAACTGTTCACTCCCCTGGAAAGGAGGCTGAAGTCAGGGAGCCAAGTGGTCTTGTTTAGTGTGTCCCACCCCCATGGAGCACAGCAAGCTAAGATCAACAGGCTTGAAATGCTCGTTGCCAGCACAGCAGTCCAAAGTTGACCTTGGACACTAGAGCTTGGTGAGGGGAGGGGTATCCGCCATTACTGAGGTTTGAGTAGGTGGTTTACCCCTCACAGTGTAAACAGAGCTGCAAGAAGTTCACACTTGGTGGAGCCCACCACAGCGCAGCAAAGTCACTGTAGCCAGACTGCCGCTCTATATTCCTTCTCTCTAGGAAGGGCATCTCTGAAAGAAAGGCAGCAGCACCAGTCAGGAGCTTATAGATAAAACTCCTATCTCCCTGGGACAGAACACCTGGGGGAAGGAGTGGCTGTGGGCACAGCTTTAGCAGACTCAAACATTCCTGCCTGCCAGTTCTGAAGAGAGCAGCAGATCTCCCAGCACAGCACTAAAGCTCTGCTAAGACACCAACTGCCTTCTCAAGTGAGTCCCTGACCTCCATGCCTCCTGACTGGGAGATACCTCCCAGCAGGGGTCAACAGACACCTCACACAGGAAAACTCTGGCTGGCATTTGGCAGGTGCCCCTCTGGGATGAAGCTTCCAGAGGAAGGAGCAGGCAGCAATCTTTGCTGTTCTGCAGCCTCTGCTCATGATACCAAGGCAGACAGAGTCTGGAGTGGACCTCCAGCAAACACCGGCAGACCTGCAGCAGAGGGGCCTGTCTGTTAGAAGGAAAATGATCAAACAGAAAGCAATAATATCGAAATCAACATCAACTAAAAGGATGCCTGTAGAGGACTACCTGCTCGCAAGCGAGACTTTCCCAATAAGTCCTGCTCTTGTAAATGAAGCAGGGCGTTCCTTCCCTGCAAACAGGGAGGACAAAGGAGCCAGCTGCAAACAGCAGACCCTGGGGGCTGGTTTATGTATAAACATCTTGAAAATCCAGAAAGTCAGGGAAAGGTCAGAAAAGCAACAATGTGTCTTGTGACTTGGCAACATTCCACAAATGATGGTATAAAATAAAGCAGAGCGTGCCATTCGGGGTGGCCGCCATGTTTGTCTCATCCTGTGTTGTCTTGTGTGTCATTCCTTTGTTTAGGAAACACACGGACCCCAACATCTGGTGCAGCGAGTAGGGTCCGTGGCTCCACAAGAGCAAGGAACCAGAGGGGGAACACCCCAGGCAGGTAAATAAATGAAGGGGGACCCAGGAGAAAATTATGGGGAATTCTACCTCTCTGGCCTCTGATTATTTGTGGTTACTCCAGGGACTGTTGATGTCTATAGGAGTAGAAGTAAAAGAAAAGACTTTGAAGGGATTGTTTACCCATGTTGAACAACATTGTTATTGGTTTCAATATCAAACCAAAGTGCAGTTAAATCGAAAGGAATGGTTACAAGTGGTTAAAGTCCTGCATCAAGCTCATCAGCAAGGGCAAACAATGCCTCTGACTTTGTGGACTTTGTGTAGTTCCATTACTCAGGCATTAGAGTTACTTGAAACTGACTCAGAGCGTGGTGATACTGCCACAGGAGGTGAGGCATCTGAAGCTTTAGAGAGGAATGATCCTAGAGAGGAACATATTTACACCCCGGTTGTTGAGGACAAGGAATTGGAAGAAGAGCTAATGCCTCCTTCATCTGAAGGAAATTCTGATTTGCAGCGTATTTTAGAGATTTTACAACAGTTGTTAAAATTGCAAGGTGCCGCTGCTCCTGTTTCTCCTACCTCTCTGCCACAAGCCTTCCCTGTTACCTTCCCTTCTGCTCCTTTGGAAAAAGATTTCCCTTTGCCTCCATCTCCAACCTCTTTGCCTATGTCAGGTCAGGTTTTCTCTGTGCCTTTTCCTCCTATAGGAGAAAAGAAGGAATCAAAGGAAAAGGATGATTTCGAGGAATTAGATCTATTCCCAATAACATGGGCTGCTTTCGGCCCCAATGCTCAGTTCCCAAACGGTGGCCAGAATGTGACTTTTACAGCCCTACAATTTAAATTTTTGAAAGAAATGAAAGCTGCAACAGAAATTATTAAGACCTTTAAAGGCCAATGGAGCTAATTTAGATGAGTATATTCAGGCTTGTGCAGGCGTTGGGGAAGCTATTTACAATGCTCAATTGTTCACTGGAGCAATTTCTAAGGCCTTAAAGAGTAATTCTAAACAAAGTGTATGTTTTCATTGTGGGAAACCCAGCCATTTTAAGAAAGAATGTTGGAAAAATCTGGGCTTCCCGACCACAAAAGAAAAAAAGTTACCCTCTGGGGAGTGCAAACGATGTGGAAAAGGTCAACATTGGACAAATGAATGCTGTTCAAAAACTGATAAGAGTGGAAATTTATTGTCACCCCTCCCAGGAAATGGGAACCAGGGCCCGCAGGCTTGGGGCCCCAACAATTACAATGCAGGCCTACCACAATACCCAGTGAGTGATGGCTTACAACATCAAGGAATGACTTTGAGTCATCCTTAAGGGTATCACCCCCTAACCCCTGTTTCCCAGCTTTATGCTGCAACTAAGCAGAGTGCTGCTGCTGACTTAGCTATTACTCAACCTTATACTCTGTCTCCTAATGGAGGAATATATAAGTTAACTACTGGAGTGTGTGGCCCTTTGCCAAAGGGACATGTAGGACTTTTGTTAGGTCAAAGCAGCAGCGCTATGCGGGGGTTAATGGTGGTGCCAGGAATTATTGATCCTGATTTTACTGATGAAATCTTTATTATGGTACAAGTCTCACAATTTATGCACCTAGAGGCAGGGGAACGTATTGCATAATTGCTTTTATTGCCTTTTTTCCCTTTCCTATCTAGAGATGTGTCTCGTCAAGGAGGTTTCGGTAGTACTGGGAAAACTGTTTTCTGGGAAACTTTAGCTTCTGATCAAAAACCTTTATGTTCAATGCAAATTAATGGGATACTTTTTGAGGGATTACTCGACACAGGAGTGGATGTATCTATTACGTGTTTGGCTCAATGGCCTGATCATTGGAAAAAGAAACAAGTATCGCTTACTATCCAGCCTAGGTATTGCTTCTATAGTCTACCAAAGTGTTGAGCCCCTGAGCTGTGTAAGACCTGAAGGACAACAAGGAAAAGTGTGCTTTTATATTGTTCCCATTAATATTAACCTTTGGGGCTGTGATCTTTTACAACAATTTGGTGCCTTTTTAAGCATTCCTCGTATTTCTTCAGCGGCCAAAAATATGATGTTCAAAATGGGCTACAATCCTTTAAACTCTTAGCCACTGTCCACAAGCCTCAAGCTTTACAACTGAAGTGGAAAACTACAACTCCTGTTTAGGTGGAACAGTGGCCATTATCTAAAGAAAAACTTAAGGCTTTAAAGAATTTAGTTAAGGAACAATTGGCCGAGGGGCATATTGAACCAAGTACTTCTGCATGGAATTCCCCTGTGTTTGTCTTTAAAAGAAAAGTGGAAAATGGCACTTATTAACTGATCTTAGAGCTGTAAATACTTATATTCAACCTATGGGGACTTTATCCCCTGTAGCAGAAGAAGAATTGTCATTTGTAGAAAATAGAATTAGTGAAGCTCACCTTGATTATATTGCAGCCAATCTTCCACTTTCGTTGTGTCTTTTTCATACTCCCCATTCACCAACGGCTGTTTTACACCAAGATAATAATATTCTGGAGTGGCTGTTTTTGGCTAATAAAGCCATTAAGAAAATACACCCATATATTGATAAATTGACTAAATTAATTATTAAAGGATGGCATCGAGCTCATCAATTGCTTGGTGCTGACCCTATAAAAATTATTATCTAATCAATACATTGAATCTCTATTGGAAACTCATGAGGGTTGGCAAGTGGCTTGCGCTGAGTATACTGGTTCTTTTTCTCAGCATTATCCTAGTAATAAATTATTTGATTTTCTGCAACAATATTCTTTATTGCCGTATAATCCTATCTCTTACACTCCGGTTAAAGGTCCTACCTTTTTTACTGATGCTTCCAACAATGGAAAAGCTGGATAGTGGGCATCAGATAATTCAAAAATTTCTCACTACCCATTTGAATCAGTACAACAAGGAAAACTTTTTGCCATTCTTATGGTTCTACAAGATTGGCCTCAAACCCCTTGTAATATAGTTAGTGATTCCCAATACACTGTATACATAACTAAATATGTATCTCAAACTTCTTTACCATTATTTCCTCAAACTCCTTTACAAAAATTATCTTCTTTATTATTTATGGCTCTTACTTCTCTCACTGCCCCCCTTTTCATCACTCATATTCGTTCCCATTAGGCGTTGCCAGGACCTTTAACTTTTAGGAATAACCAGATTGATTCCTTACTTATTGAAAGTGTCCAACGAGATCAGGATGAGCACCAACTACATCACACTAATAGTTTAAGATTACAACGGCAATTTTCTATAACACGTTGTCAAGCCCAAGCTATTGTCAGAGCCTGCCCATCTTGTGCTCCTATTATTGAACCTTTTTTAAGTCCTGGTATTAATCCTCGAGGCATTCAACAAAATCACATTTGGCAAATGGATGTAAGTTATGTTCCTTCTTTTGGTGGTTTAAAATATGTTCATCATACAATTGATACCTGGTCACATTTCCAATAGGCTACACCATTGCCTTCTGAAAAGGCTGACTTTGTTATTACTCACTTACTTACTTGCTTTACAGGTATAAGAGTTCCTGCTAAACTAAAAACTGATAATGCCCCTGCTTATTGCTCTCGTAAATTGGCTGCCTTCCTTTCTTTATACCATATTCGTCATTCCACTAGTATTCCATTTAACAGTCAAGGTCAAACAATTATTGAAAGAGCCAATGCTACCTTAAAATTACAACTTTTAAAACAAAAAGGGGGAGATGGGCGAGATTCCCCAAAACATCAAATTCTGAAAGCCCTTTTTACTTTAAATTTTCTCAACCACTGGCACCAATTACAGCAGTCTGCAGTGGTGAAACATTTTCAACAGCCTTTAGAAAAGCCTCAAAACAGTAATCTGTGGGTGTATTATCCTTCATTACAAGGGCAATATTTAAAAAGAAAAGTTTTACAATGGGGCCGAGGCTATGCTCTTGTCCGTACAGGTGCCAGAGACGAGTGGTTTCCATCTCGACGGTTGAAACAGTGCCATGGTGAAGAGGAGCTGATCCAAAGAGTTCCTCAAGGAATTTCAGGAACTGAATCTGAGCGCTCAGAGGACATTCACCTTCAGGACTCGACGTGCAGAGCCCCCGACATGGGGTCAACTGAAAAAGCTTACTCAGAAAGCTGAAGGGGTTGTTCAACAAGCTGGGCAGCCCAAAACCCCACTGACTTTATTCCTGGCTATGCTGGCTGTAGTAAATTGTCAGGTAACAGCTGGAGAATTTACATACTGGGCTTATATTCCTTTTCCACCCTTATATCAAGGTGTGGCCTGGGGAGACAGAGAAGTCCCAGTATTTACTAATGATACTGCTTGGATGCCATCGCCTTTTTTAAACCAGGATCCTGAATTAGACACTGGCACAGTAAATAGTTCATATCAGTTTGAGGTTGAAGGGTTACCTATATGTCTTGGGAGTAGTCCACATTGTCTGCATCTTTCTCATGAGGCTTAGGCTGCTTGTTATGACCATAGTGATATCTCTGCCTTTACTATGACTATTGTTGCTCAAAGTTTCAAGTATAATCATACTGCATTACTTAATGAAACCCTGCCAACTACATTATCTTTATGCCCCATCCCTGATGTGTCTGGAGGTGTTTCCCAACTAGAGTGGACTAGTTGTAGAGGTAGTGGGCCGTGACTGTTGTTAGAAGTAAAAGGGAAAGGCCGTAAATACCTTGTTACTGATTGGAGTGTACATGGAGATTTTCAAACTAAATTTAGTCATGTCAACCTGCACTGGCATAAGAGTAATCATAGCATCGCTTGCAGATGGGATGGCAATGAAACTATTATTTGGCATGATGGTGGTTTATCACCCCCTATGCCGCATTTGGCTAATACTTCACAAATACAAAGTCACATTTGGAAGTTGCTAGCTGCTGATAAACCAATGTTCACTTTCACGGGAAACATGTCCTTAAATCTTACTACTAATATTGCTAACCCTTTCCATATATCTTTGCATCGAAATAGTTCTAGATATGCTATTGCATGTGTAAGAAAACCTTATTTGTTGTTAACAGGAATTTTTAAATGGGATAATTATACAGGGGTAGTTAACTGTATGGACAATTGTACATTCTTAAGTTGTATAAATACTAGTTGGTGGAATAATAATTGGAATGAGTCTCATTCCGATTTATATATACTAAGAGCCAGAAAAGAAACCTGGCTACCTGTGAACTTAACACGTGCCTGGAGTGAATCTGCTGGGGTTACTCAAATTTACAAAGTAATGCAAGATCTTGTCCACCGCAGCTGGAGAGTGGTTGGGGTCATCGTAGCAGCAGTGGTGGGACTTGTAGCAATTGCTTCCACCGCTGCTGTTGCTGGACTAGCTCTACCCCAGAGTATACAAAATGCAGAATTCATACAACAATGGCATGAACAATCACATTTGTTGTGGCAGCAGCAACGAGACATAGATGCTCATTTGACTGAACGAGTGGATACTCTGGAGCAAGTAGTTTCTTGGTTGGGAGATCAGCTAACAGTGTTGAATACCCGAGCTTTGTTGAAATGTGATTGGAATACTACCCAATTTTGTATTACTCCTGTTCCTTTTAACAGCACTGTACATAACTGGACTGAGATAAAGAGACTTTTAATTGGCCATAATAATCTTACCCTAGAAATACAAGAATTAACACAAAACATTTCTGAAACATTTCACGATCAGTTACCATTGCTGACTGGAGCAGATTTAATGACTGGTATTGCACAAGTTTCACGTCTTTGAACCCTATGAGTCCTGTGAAAACTTTACTGACTTCTGTTTCTAGTGATGTATTGATTGTTGTTCTTGCCTTTGTCATTTTCACAGTCTGCTGGAGACGGTGCCAAAGGGCAAACACCAAATCCCAGTGAGCCCAAAATGTGATGATGGTTTTAAAAGAAATTCAAACCTGTAAATAAGAAGGGGGAGATGTAGAGGACTATGTGCTCGCAAATGAGATGTTCCTGATAAGTCCTGCTCTTGCAAATGAAGCAGGGCGTTCCTTCCCTGCAAACAGGTAGGACAAAGGAGCCAGCTGCAAACAGCAGACCCTGGGGGCTGGTTTATGTATAAACATCTTGAAAACCCAGAAAGTCAGGGAAAGGTCAGAAAAACAACAATGTGTCTTGTGACTTGGCAACATTCCACAAACGACGGTATAAAATAAAGCAGAGCGTGCCGTTTGGGGCAACCACCATGTTTGTCTCATCCTGTGTTGTCTTGTGTGTCATTCCTTTGTTTAGGAAACATGTGGACCCCAACAGATGCCCATGCAAAAACCCCATCAAAGGTCCTCAGCATCAAAGATCAAAGGTAGATAAATCCATGAAGATGAGGAAATACCAGCACAAAAAATGCTGAAAATTCCAAAAACCAGAATACCTCTTCTCCTCCAAAGGAACACAACTCCTCGCCAGCAAGGGAAAAAACTGGATGGAGAATGAGTTTGACGAATTGACATAAGTAGGCTTCAGAAGGTGGGTAATAACAAACTCTTCTGAGCTAAAGGAGCATGTTCTAACACAATGCAAGAAAGCTAAGAACCTTGGTAAAAGGTTACAGGAACTGCTAACTAGAATAACCAGTTTAGAGAAGAACATAAGTGATCTGATGGAGCTGAAAAACACAGCATAAGAACTTCATGAAGCATACACAAGTATCAATAGCCTAATTGATCAAGCAGAAGAAAGGATATAAGAGATTGAAGATCAATTTAATGAAATGAAGCATGAAGACACGATCAGAGAAAAAAGAATACAAAGGAATGAACAAAGCCTCCAAGAAATGTGGGACTATGTGAAAAGACCAAACCTATGAATGACTGGTGTACCTGAAAATGATGGGGAGAATGGAACCAAGTTGGAAAACACTCTTCAGGATATTGTCCAGGAGAACTTCCCCAACCTAGCAAGACAGGCCAACATTCAAATTCAGGAAATACAGAGAACACCATTAAGATACTCCTCGAGAAGAGCAACCCCAAGACACATAATCATCAGATTCACTAAGGTTGAAATGAAGGAAAAAATGTTAAGGGCAGCCAGAGAGAGAGGTCAGGTTACCCTCAAAGGGAAGCCAAGTAGACTAACAGCAGATCTCTCTGCAGAAACTCTACAAGCCAGAAGAGAGTGGGGGCCAATATTCAACATTCTTAAAGAAAAGTATTTTCTACCCAGAATTTCATATCCAGCCAAACTAAGCTTTCATAAGTGAAGGAGAAATAAAATCCTTTACAGATAAGCAAATATTGAGGGATTTTGTCACCACCAAACCTGACTTACAAGAGCTCCTGAGGAAGCACTAAATACGGAAAGGAAAAACTGGTACCAGCCACTGCAAAAACATATCAAAATATAAAGGCAAACGACACCATGAAGAAACTGCACCAACTAATGTGCAAAATAAACAGCTAGCATCAAGATGACAGGATCAAATCAACATATAACAATATTAACCTTAAATGCAAATGCCCCAATTAAAAGACACAGACTGGTAAATTGGATAAAGAGTCAAGACCCATCGGTGTGCTGTATTCAGGAGACTCATCTCACATGCAAAGACACACATAGGCTCAAAATAAAGGGATATTTGTAAATATCAAAATATTTACAAAGCAAATGGAAACACAAGGCCGGGCGTGGTGGCTCAAGCCTGTAATCCCAGCACTTTGGGAGGCCGAGACGGGTGGATCACGAGGTCAGTAGATCGAGACCATCCTGGCTAACCGTCTCTACTAAAAAATACAAAAAACTAGCCAGGCGATGTGGCGGGTGCCTGTAGTCCCAGCTACTTGGGAGGCTGAGGCAGGAGAATGGCGTGAACCTGGGAGGCGGAGCTTGCGGTGAGCTGAGATCCGGCCACTGCACTCCAGCCTGGGTGATAGCGAGACTCCGTCTCAAAAAAAAAAAAAAAAAAAATGGAAACACAAAAAAATCAGGAGTTGCAATCCTAGTCTCTAATAAAACACACTTTAAACCAACAACGATAAAAAAAGACAAGGGCATTACATAATGGTAAAGAGACCAATGCAACAAGAAGAGCTAACTATCCTAAATATATACGCACCCAATACAGGAACACCCAGATTCATAAAGCAAGTTCTTAGAGACCTACAAAGAGACTTAGACTCCCACACAATAATAGTGGGAGACTTTAACACTCCACTGTCAATATTAGACAGATCAATGAGACAGAAAATTAACAAGAATATTCAGGACTTGATCTCAGCTCTGGGCCAAGCAGACCTTATAGACATCTACTAAACACTCCCCCCAAAATCAACAGAATATGCATTCTTTTCAGCACCACATAGCACTTATTCTAAAACTGACCACATAATTGGAAGTAAAACACTCCTCAGCAAATGTAAAAGAACAGCAATCATAACAGTCTCTCAGACCACAGTGCAATCAAATTAGAACTCAGGATTAAGAAACTCACTCAAAACTGCACAACTACATAGAAACTAAACAACCTGCTCGTGAATGACTATTGAGTAAATAATGAAATTAAGGCAGAAATAAATAAGTTCTTTGAAACTAATGAGAATAAACACACAATGTACCAGAATCTCTGGGACACAGCTAAAGCATGGTTTAGAGGGAAATTTATAGCACTAAATGCTTCCAGAAGAAAATGGGAAAAATCTAACATCCACACCCTGACATCACAATTAAAATAACTAGAGAAGCAAGAGGAAAAAATTCAAAAGCTAACAGAAGACAAGAAAGATCTAAGACCAGAGCAGAACTGAAGGAGATAGATACATGAACAACCCTCCAAAAAATCAATGAATCCAGGAGCTGATTTTTTGAAGAGATTAACAAAATAGACTGCTAGCCAGACTAATAAAGAAGAAAAGAGAGAAGACTCAAATAGACACAAAAAAATAGTAGAGGGGATATCACCACTGATCCCACACAAATACAAACTACCATCAGAGAATACTATAAATACCTCTATGCAAATAAACTAGAAAATCTAGAATAAATGGATAAATTCCTGGACATATACAACCTCCCAAGACTAAACCAGGAAAAAGTCAAATCTCTGAATAGACCAAAAACAAATTCTGAAATTGAGGCAGTAATTAATAGCCTATCAACTAAAAAAAGCCCAGGTCCTGGTGGATTCACAGCCAAATTCTACCAGAGATACAAAGAGGAAATGGTACAATTCCTTCTGAAACTATTCCAAACAATAGAAAAAGAAGGTCTCCTTCCTAACTCATTTTATGAGGCCAGCATCATCCTGATACCAAAACCTGGCAGAGATACCTAAGAAAAGAAAATTTCAGGCCAATATGCCTGAGGAACATTGATGTGAAAATCCTCAATAAAATACTGGCAAACTGAATCCAGCAGCACATCAAAAAGTTTATCCACTACAATCAAGTTGGCTTTATCCCTGAGATGCAAGGCTGGTTCAACATACACAAATCAATAAACATAATCCATCACATAAACAGTACCAGTGACAAAAACCACATTATTATCTCAATAGATGCAGTAAAGACCTTTGATAAAATTCAACAACTCTTCATGCTAAAAACACTGAATAAAGTAGGCATTGATGGAACATATATCAAAATAATAAGAGCTATTTATGACAAATCCACAGCCAATATCATACTGAGTAGGCAAAAGGTGGAAGCATTCCGTTTGAAAACTGGCAGAAGGCAAGAATGCCCTCTCTCACCACTCCTATTCAACATAGTATTGGAAGTTCTGGCCAGGGCAATCAGGCAAGAGAAAGAAATAAATGGTATTCAAACAGGAAAAGAGGAAGTCAAATTGTCTCTGTTTGCAGATGACATGATTGTATATTTAGAAAACCCCATTGTCTCAGCCCAAAAACTCCTTAAGCTGATAAGCAACTTCAGCAAAGTCTCAAGATACAAAACCAATGTGCAAAAATCACAAGCATTCCTATGCACTAATAGTAAACAAACAGAGAGCCAAATCATTAGTGAATTCCCATTCACAATTGCTACAAACAGAATAAAATACCCAGGTATAGAACTTACAAAAGATGTGAAGGACCTCTTCAAGGAGAACTACAAACTACTGCACAAGGATATAAGAGAGGACACAAACAACTGGAAAAATATTTCATGCTCATGGATAGGAAGAATCAATATTGTGAAAATGGCCATGCTGTTGAAAGTAGATGGGAATAGCATTAATAGATTCAATGCTATTCCCATCAAGCTACCACTGACTCTCTTCACAGAATTAGGAAAAACTACTTTAAATTTCATATGGAACCAAAAAAGAGCCCGTATAGCCAAGATAATCCTAAGCAAAAAGCACTAAGCTGGAGGTATCATGTTACCTGACTTCAAACTATACTATAAGGCTACAGTAACCAAAACAGTATCATACTAGTACCAAAACAAATATATAGACCAATGGAACAGAACAGAGGCCTCAGAAATAACACCACACATCCACAACCATCTGATCTTTGACAAACCTGACAAAAACAAGCAATGGGAAAAGAATTACATATTTAATTAATAGTGTTGGGAAAACTGGCTAGCCATATGCAGAAAACTGAAACTAGACCCTTTCCTTACATCTTATCCAAAAATTAACCCAAGATGGATTAATGACTTAAACATAAGACCTAAAACCATAAAAACCCTAGAAGAAAACCTAGACAATACCATTCAGGACATACGCATGGGCAAAGACTTCATGACTAAGACACCAAAAGCAATTGCAACAAAAGCCAAAATTGACAAATGGGATCTAGTTAAACTAAAGGGCTTCTGCACAGCAAAAGAAACTATCATCAGAGCAAACAGGCAACCTACAGAATGGGAGAAAATTTTGCAATCTATCCATCTGACAAAGGGCTAATATCCAGAATCTACAAGGAACAAATAAAACAACCCCGTCAAAAAGTGCGTGAAGGATATGAACAGACACTCCTCAAAAGAGGATATTTATATGGCCAACAAACATATGAAAAAAAAGCTCATCATCATTGGCCATTAGAGAAATGCAGATCAAATCCACAATGAGATACCATCTCACACCAGTTAGAATGGTGATCATTAAAGTCAGGAAACAATAGATGCTGGAGAGGATATGGAGAAATAGGAATGCTTTCACACTGTTGGTAGAACTGTAAATTAGTTCAACTGTTGTGGAAGACAGTGTGGTGATTCCTGAAGGATCGAGAACCAGAAATACCATTTGACCCAGCAGTCCCATTACTGGGTATATACCCAAATGAATATAAATCAGTCTACTATAGAGACACACTCACATGTATGTTTATTGCATTACTATTCACTATAGCAAAGACTTGGAACCAATCCAAATGTCCATCAATGACAGACTGGATAAAAAAAAAACGTGGCACACATACACCATGAAATACTATACAGCAATAAAAAAGAATGAGTTCATGTCCTTTGGAGGGAATGGATGAAGCTGGAAACCATAATTCCAGCAAACTAACACAGGTACAGAAAACCAAGTACCGCACGTTCTCACTCATAAGTAGGAGTTGAAAAATGAGAACACATGAACACAGGGAGGGGAACACCACACACTGGGGCCTGCCAGGGGGGTGGGGGACAAGGAGAGGGACCTCATTAGGAGAAGTACCTAATGTAGATGACGGGCTGATCTATATGTGTAGTCTTATGGCAGTATCACACTGTCTTGATTATTATAGCTTTGCCATAAGTTTTGAAATCACAAAGAATGAGTCCTCTAACTTTGTTCTTCTTCAGAGTTGCTTTGAATGGGCAATGTTCTTTAAATTTATTAGACTTTAACTTCTATGATGTAGGCATTTAAGGAGATTTAGCATGTATCCAAAACTGAAGTACATATATATATAATTGATATATCAATTAATCATCACAAAAATCCTGTAAGTTAGTATTAGAATGTTATTAGTTCATAGTTTTAGTATCTCTTATGTGCCAGGCATTGCAGATACAGAAGCTAGGAATGCTAAGATGCAACATGATACGTGATTTTTGTTGTTATTTTTTGTGGGTTTTTTGAGACAGGGTCTCACTCTGTCACCCAGAGTTGAGTGCAGTGTTCTGATCTCAGCTCACTGCAGTCTCTACTTCCTGGACTCAGGTGATCCTCCCATCTCAGCCTCCCAAGTAGCTGGGACTACAGGCACATGCCACCATGCCCAGCTAATTTTTTATTTGTCATAGAAAGGGGGGGTCTCCCTATGTTGCCCAGGCTGGTCTCGAATTCCAGAGCTCAAGCAACCCACCTGCCTCAGCCTCCCAGATTGCTGGGATTACAGGTGTGAGCCACTACGCCTGGCCTTCATGATCCCTGTTCTCACACATGAGGGAACTGAGGCTCAGAAAGGTTAGAGACTCTTCCAAGCAGCCCAGGTGAATCAGAATGCAGTTCTTTTAACTCTAAGTCCTGTAGTGTTTCCACTACAAGACTGGTAGGTGGTTCCTTTTCTTTAGTCCTCCATCTTCTGCTACACTTTCTATCTGACCTGGGCTAGGCAAGTGGCCACCTTAATGGCATGAGGGCAAGGATAAATACTGGATCTTACAGCATTCTCCATTAGATGGTAGATCATTCAATTATTTATTCATTTAAAGAATGTTTCTTAAGGGCCTACTGCATGAGAAGAATTAATGATATACTCAACACCAGACAATGCCACTGCCTTCGTAAGTTCACTTTCTTTTATTAGAGACATAGCATAAGGAATTTCCTAAATAACAAAATAATTATTGAAAATAATCGCAGATTGCTACAAAGAAAAGCAAAATGTGCCATAATTCAGAAGACCAGAAACACTACTTGAGACAGGGATTTCACAAAAAGCCTCTTTGAAGAGTTAAAATTGTGTCAAGTCATGAAGAATAAGGGAGAATTTGCCCTATCAAGAGCATTCCAAGTAGAGAATGTACAACAGCAAAACCCCTGAAGTAAGAAAGAGCTAAGTGTACCCTAGGAACTGATAGAAAGCTAATGTGACCAGCTAATACTAAGGACAGGTAAGCAGTCAATGGGTTGCTGTCACAGGGTTACTCAACAGCTGATTTACCCAAAGTCCAGTAGAAAACCATTAAATGATTTTAAACTAAAGACTGTTGTAATCTATTTACATTTTAAAAAACTCTGGCCAATGTGTGTAGAATGGATTTAGCATATAGGGCAAATAAAAGTAGAATCAGGAAGTCTAGTTAGGAGGTTACTCCAGCTGCCAAAATGAAAGAAGGGTGTCTTTGACTACAATGGCACTAGTTGAAATAAATGGAGAAAGCCAGGTATAGTGGCACATGCCTGTAGTCTCAGTTACTGGGAGGCTGAAGTGGGAAGATCACTTGAACACAGGAGTTTGAGACCAGCCTTGGCAACATAGTGAGACCCTATCTCCATTTTAAAAAGAAAAGAAAAATAAATAAATAGATGTGGACAGACTCTCTATACACTTTGGAAGTGAATTAACTGGTTTACATTCAAGTTTCCAGCTTTAATAACTCACTGGATAGTAGCACCATTTGCTGAAATCATGAAGAGTCAGAGAAGACGAGAATATATAGGAAAAAAAAATCAAGCATTCTATTTAGACATGTTAAGTTTGAAATGCCTAGAAAATACCCAAATGGCAATATCAATAGGCATTTAGGATAAAGGTCAGGGTCTTCCAGCAAGAGAAGCAGTTGAGAAAGAGGGCTTGCTGTCAAGGAAAACTTGGTTCCTTAGGTGTGAGGCAAATGTCTGATGAAGGAGGTCATTATTTTGAGGAGCACAGAGATACAAGAACCAACAACTAATGTTGCTGTTTCAGCTCATCTTAGCAAATATTTTTTGAGTGGCCATAGGGAACACCAGAAGACTACTCCCCAGGTAGTAGAAGGAGGCATGAACTTGAAGAGAGAAGACATGGTTCAAAGCCTGGTTACTTAGGCAAAGTTTAAACTTCTTTGATCTTTGTTGTATGGTTGTGAAAACTAAATGCAGTAATTCACATGAAAGCATCTGGCTATATAAATATAGGTTAATATTATACATTGTGGGAGTAGGCATTATTATGAGAAATCAATATGAATAATACAGGATAAATATTGCTTTCTACAAATAACCAATGACTTTGGTGATGGGTTAACATAACCTGAACAGATTTAGTTTACCCTAGACAAGCCAGCTCCTGCATCACCCAGGTGAACCAGATCAGGACAAAGTGATATAACGGAGACTGATGGGAGGCCGGGCGCCATGGCACATGCCTGTAATCCCAGTACTTTGGGAGGCTGAGATGGGTGGATCACTTAAGGTCAGGAGTTTGAGACCAGCTTGGCCAACACGGTGAAACCCCATCTCTACTGAAAATACAAAAATTAGCCTGGTGCGGTGGCATACACCTGTAATTCCAGCTACTTTGGAGGCTGAGGCATGAGAATCACTTGAACCCGGGAGGCAGAGGTTGCAGTGAGCCAAGATCACACACCACTGCACTCTAGCCTGGATGACAGAGCCAGACTCCATCTCAAAAAAAAAAAAAAAAAAAAAGAGGAGACTGATGTGTGTACACTGAGCTCCCATGTGTTGTGTTGTAGAACACGTGCAACATCCTTCAGAATCAATAAGCCTCAGCAGATCTTTACCCTGATTGCCTGTGACCATGACTAACAGCCACAGCTTGATTACAATGGCTGCAATCTCTTTGCCATTGCATCTCAAATACATCAGTGTTATCTGTACATCTTGTACCTTCTTTAAGAGCCCACCTGTCAGCATTAATTCACGACCTTGGTAAGACATGCCAGTGATGGTTTACTTTCTGTTCTATACAATCACATAGACTTGCTGATTCAACAAAATAGCTTTTCTTTTTCTTTCCTTCTTCTTCTTTTTTTAACCTTTTCACTCTACTGATGTAGAACAACTCAATTTTTTATCAAACACCGTGTACTTTAACATTGCCAAACCTTTGTTCTTACAAAGATTCCTTTGGCCTAGAATGCCCCCACTACTCATCCTCCTGCTGATCTGCTATTTATATTTATGAGTAAGTATGGGCTCAAACAAATGTAAATTATCGTTTCTCCTTAAAACACTAGATGGAATTCATTACATCCTCATCTATATTTTCATTTCACTCTATTTATAATTCAACATACTTATTCAGCAAACATTTATAGAATGCCTGCTGAATGTCAGAACTCTTTAAGATGCAAATTATGGAAACCCAATCCAAATAGATTAAACAAACCAGTTCACCATGTTTTTGATCTCACCAATTTTTCTACTTTATTTATAAATTAATGTACTTACTCAACAAATGTTTATAGAATTTTACTTAATGTCAGGATTCTAAGATGCGAATAACAGAAACTAAAATTCAAGTAGCTTAAACAAACTCATTCACCTAACTAAAAAGCGCAAGGAAAAACATAATGAAATTTCAGGCTGATTCGGTTAAGTTCCCTAGAAATAGAGCCTGAGACAGGGATTCTTATGACAATGGTTTATTGAAGGAACACTTTCAGGAAAAGGTGCTTGGTGGAAACGGATAGGACAGGGAAAGAAAGCTAAGCAATGATGCTGTCTCATCTGGAGACTACTTACAGCCTTTTCCCATGGGGAGATCTGGAGTATAAACTATACACGGAGTTTATCCTACATTGAGCCAAAGGGTTCTGCCTTTTGAACCTGCTTCCTATCAGTCAAGAGCTCAGTGCTATGGGATGGGGGAGTATTGTGCTAATCTTCTTGGTGAAGGAGCTCTGGGTAAGGCACCAATAGCATCCATGTGGTATGATGGCTGCCAGTAGCCAATTCATATGACTCTTGGGTAACCCCAAAGGAAAGACCTTTCCCCTTAAAGCTCTGACTATACTGTTCCAGGGAGAACTCTGATGTGAGCAATTGTTTTGAAAGAAAGATGGAGTCAGAGCCAATCAAATCACATTGAGTGGGTGCTTCACTGGAAAGAGGGTTGTTTTAGCAAAGAAGTGGGAGGAAGGATGGGTAGACAAAGGCAAATATCCACTCTACTTACCACATACCAGGCACTGCTAGAGGCAAGGGATACAATGAGGAACAAGAAATACACGTCTCTGCTTTCACGGAACACACCAGTCTTGTTTAATGCAAGGCAGACCAACAAGAAACTATAATAAAGTCAGATATATGCTTTAATAAAGTATAGATTGCTATGAAAGAATCATACAGGAGGAGTCATCTTACTCTTCTCAAGGGCCATATTTTTCCAGCTTTATATCTTCAGTGCTCAGGTAGTACCATAAGTATTGTAAGTGATCAATAAATGAGCACATTCAGCTTGATGTGTGGATTCAAGAGTCTAAGGAGGCAGTAACCCTCTCTACGAATTGCCTTTTCAGTCAGTTTATGAGCCATGAAAGAAAATCACTTATTAATTTATGCCCACATCATGCGTTTAAGTAGAATTACTATTATATCTGGCTCTTAATGACTTTTTGGCTCTTCCCAAATTCTGAAACCATTATCAAAGGGTTGACTTGCCAACTTTGAGAATATTTAATTTCTCTTATTTAATTCAACATATTGGTCATCAACCTTGTTCTCATAGAAGGCCAACTGTTTCAAACTATCAAAATGAATAAGGCCGGGCGCGGTGGCTCAAGCCTGTAATCCCAGCACTTTGGGAGGCCGAGACGGGTGGATCATGAGGTCAGGAGATCAAGACCATCCTGGCTAACACAGTGAAACCCCGTCTCTACTAAAAAATACAAAAAACTAGCCGGGCGAGGTGGCGGGCGCCTGTAGTCCCAGCTACTTGGGAGGCTGAGGCAGGAGAATGGCGTAAACCCGGGAGGCGGAGCTTGCAGTGAGCTGAGATCCGGCCACTGCACTCCAGCCTGGGCCACAGAGTGAGACTCCGTCTCAAAAAAAAAAAAAAAAAAAAAAAAATGAATAGACCTTAGTGCCAGCAAGCAAGATTTAAGACTACTGCCTAGTGTGGATAAATGTTATGATGTATAATGGTTAAGGAAAGCAAGTGCATTTTCTGGTTAGCTTCTAGGGGAATTGCAGATTTTAAAATATGCACTTGATCATATTATGTGAATGTCATTGAATCTAAGGCCAAGAGGACACAACTTCAGAGACAGAAGCCTTGACACCAGTGCCCTGAAGATAGGAGCAGCAAACAGCCCTTGATTTTTATCTTTTTCTTACCTTTCACATCTAGTTCCACCTACAGATCAACTCTCCATACCACCATCCTAGGCCAAACCACCTTCATTTCTCACATGAACTGACCCTCATCTCTCACCTGAGAGAACCTCCTAACTGGTCTCCTGGACTCTATCCATTGTGTCCTTCCTATCCATGCTCCACACAGTAGGCAGAGTAATTTTTTGAAACTGTAAATTTAATCATATCTTCCAACCCTCATCTCTGCCCTGTTTAAAATCCTGTCTGGCTCCCCTGTTGCACTCAATGTAAAATCTAAACCCTTTATAGTGTCCTACTGAGTTAATCCAGCTTCTCTCCTCTCATCTTTAAATACCTTCCTTCAGTTTTATGCACACTGGAGGGGGAGGGCCTCCACACACGTGCCTCCCCCAGCTCAACATATATGTCTCCATCTCAATTTTCAATATTGATTTAAAAGGCATGACCTTAGCGAGGCCCTCCCTGACACCTTATTTAAAGAAGATATCATCCCCTCCCCATATATCTTTATTCTCTATCTTAGCATCAAGTTCAGTTCATCCATTTTGTTTATCACAATTTGCATTTAAGTGTTCATCTGTTTGTTGCCTATATTCTCCACTAGGCTGCTATTCCAGGAGGGCAAGTAGCATATTTGTTTTTCTTTTTCCATTAGTGTACCAATCACCTGGTTCTGTACCTTGCATATAATTGATATTCAATAAGACTTCAGTTAATTCAATTCCATTCAGCCAGTCATTCATTTACTCAAGAATATTTTAATCCCCAAGAGTTTTTTAAAAACTTTCATGAATAGAAGTCAAATATGTGTACTTTTCTAACTTAAAGCAGTTTTTTAAAATAAAATATGAAGACTTGTTTTGTCTTTGAGGAAGATCTTATTGATTTTGAGAAAACCACTTGAAGATTTTTATTATAAATAAACATCTGTATCTATATCAATGTATGTCCAATACCCATCCATTGTTCTTGGAGAAAATGGAAACAATTTGAAAGTAGATGTTTTGCATGAAGTACCTCAGTTTTCTGTCTGATTATGTAAACTTGATGTATGTTTTGGGAGTGCTTATCTGCAGAATTTTTGCTTCTTTAGGGAAAATTTTTCTTTGATTGAATTTAAACAGCTTTATTTTTTGTTCTTATGGAAATATGAGAGTGTGTCTTTACTCCAAGAGATCTGGAAATCTGAAAAACGTACCAAAATATAAGGTCCTAAACTTTACCTGGAACTAAACTGTTGATGTCTACAGATGATCTGAATGAATAACTCAATTGTGCTGATGCTGAAATATTGATCTGATGAGATCGTACCTTCATGGGCCATTCTTTATGATAACCCCCCTGTGGATAATAGGAGTTTCTCCTGAATGTAGTGGATATTTGTACTCTTGCTTGTCCAGTCAGTCTGGAAAGATGCTGATCCTGGAAGAGAAAATAAGGACTAGAGCAATAGGCATCGGAGGTGCAATAGGCTGCAGTAGGCTACAATAGGTGCAATAGGCTGCTTCATCGGAGGTGCAATTTAAAATTCAAGACAGGTGAAGTGCTGAAGATGTTTTCTTTCGTAAGCGATAAGGTGGCACCACTCAGAAAGTGGTGAAGCAGTAGCTAGGCAGGTGGCATCCTTCTAGGACCCTGATGGCATGGATCTGAGGCTGGGTCTAAAGATGCTGAGTAGCAACATTTAGCAGCAAGTGTATATTATTTTCTCTATTATCCTTTCTGCCCATCACCAACTAAGGAAAGAGTTTGTTTTCTTCACTCACTGCCCCGTGACAGAGGGGTAATAGCAGCACATCTTCAAGGGCAGATAGTAATCCTTGTATTAGGCAGGATTCTCCAGAGAAACAGAACCAATAGAATGTTTTGCATTCAGATTGATATAGGCTTGGGCTGTATGCAGGTAAAAACTGTCAGAAGGTTTTAAATAAGTTTTTCAGTATTTTAAAATTATATCACAGATTATTTTTAAATGAAATATTAAAAATTTTCAACTTATGTAAAACTTGAAAGAGTAGTATATGGAGCTCGATATAAATAGCATCCAGATAATTATCAGTATTCTGCCACACTTGCATCAGTCCATCCTGCCCATCCCACTCCACCCCCTTTTTCTGGGGAAATAACAACTCTAAACCTCCTGTCAGTATTCCCCTCTATACTTCATTATCCATCTCCAAAAACTAAGGACATTTTCTTACATAACAACGATGTCATTATAACAAAATATATTCAGAGTTCACTTTCCATCACTTTCCCTTCTACCCCTTCTTTTTCTTTTCTTAGTAAGTAACCTTTATTTTTATTTTATTTTACTGTAAATTCTGGGATACATGTGCAGAATGTGTAGGTTTATTATATAGGTATATATGTGCCATGGTGGTTTGTTGTACCTAATGACTCATCCTCTAAGTTCCCTCCCCTCACCTCCCACCCCAACAGGCCCTGGTGTGTGTTGCTCCACTCCCTGTGTCCATGTGTTCTCATAGTTCAGCTCCCACTTATGAGTGACAACATGCAGTGCTGGCTTTCTGTTTCTGTTTAGTTTGCTAAGGATGATGGCTTTCAGCTTCATCCACATCCCTGCAAAGGACATGATCTCATTCCTTTCTATGGGTGTGTGGTATTCCATGGTGCATATGTACCACATTTTCTTTATTCAGTCTATCATTAATGGGCATTTGGGTTGATTCCATGACTTTGCTATTGTAAGTAGTGTTGCAGTAAACATATGTGTGCATGTGTCTTTATAGCAGCCTGATTTATAATCCTTTGGGTATATACCCAGTAATGGGCTTGCTGGATCAAATGGTATTTCTGATTCTAGATCCTTGCGGAATCTCCATAGTGTCTTCCACAATGGTTGAACTAATTTACACTCCCACCAGTAAAAGTGTTCTTATTTCTCCACAACCTCACCAGCATCTATCGTTTCTTGACTTTTTAATACTTGCCATACTGACTGGCATGAGATGGTATTACATCATGGTTTTGATTTTCATTTCTCTAATGATCAGTGATATTGAGCTTCTTTTCATATGTTTGTTGGCCACGTAAATGTTTTCTTTTGAGAAGTCTCTTTTCATATCCTTTGCCCACTTTTTGATAGGGTTGTTTGTTTTTTTCCTGTAAATTTGTTTAAGTTCCTTGTAAATTCTGGATATTAGACCTTTGTCAAGGGGATAGATTGCAAAAATGTTCTCCCATTCTGTAGATTGCCTGTTCATCTGATGATAGCTTCTTTTGCTGTGCAGAAGCCCTTTAGTTTAATTAGATCCCATTTGTCAACTTTGGCTTTTGTTGCAATTACTTTTGGTGTTTTCATCATGAAGTCTTTGCCCATGCCTATGTCCTGAATGGCATTGCCTAGGTTTTCTTGTAGGGTTTTTATGGTTTTGGGTTTTACATTTAAGTCTTTAATCAATCTCGAGTTAATTTTTGTATAAGGTGTAAGGAAGGGGTCCAGTTTCAGTTTTCTGTGTGTAACCTTTATTTTTTAAATGCCTGCTTTATCCTTATGTTTTTTAGAAAATATAATTAAATATGCATGTGCATTCTTATTTCTTTTACTTTCTCACACAAAGTTAGAATATATTGTTCTGCATCTTTTTTTTCACTTGGCAATATATTCTGGATCTCTTTCCAGATCCATGTATAGGGAATCTTCCTTGTTCCATAGTATGTCATGGTTTATTCAGCTAGTTTCCCATTCATGTACATTTTGGGTGTTTTCAATCTTGCGCTATTAATAGTATGAATAATACTGCATAGTAGTACATACATATAATAATATACATCAGTGGGTTTGTGGTTTTTGCCAGTGTATCTTTTGGAGAGTGTATTGGTCTGTTTTCATGGTGCTGATAAAGACATACCTGAAAGTGGGCAATTTACAAAGAAGAGAAGTTTGATGGACTCACAGTTCCACCTGGCTGGGAAGGCCTCACAATCGTGGTGGAAGGCGAAAGGCACATCTCACATGGTGGCAGACAAGAGAAGAGAAACTTGGGCAGGGAAACTCCCCTTTATAAAAACTATGAGATCTTGTGAGACTTATCAACTATCACAAGAACAGCATGGGAAAGACCCACCTCCATGATTCAATTACCTCCTACAGGGTCTCTCACACAACATGGGAAAATTGTGGGAGCTACAATTCAGGATGAGATGTGGGTGGATACACAGTCAAACCATATAAGATATATTCTTAGAAGTGGGATGGATGGGTCAAAAGGTAAATGTAAATGTAATTTTGCATTATTCCCTTCCATAGCAAGTGTACCAGCAATTCCCGCCAGTCATGTATAAAAGACCTTGTCCTTTCAGAGTCTTGCCAATAGACTGTGTTGTCAACCTCTTAAATTTTTGCCAATAGGTGAGAAGTAGTATCTCAGTGTAATTTTAGTTTAAATTTATCTTACTATGAGTGAGGCTGAGCATCTTTTCATATGCTTAAGAGCCATTTAATTTTCATCTTCTGTGAACTGCTGGTTTATATATGTATTAGTCTTTTCTCAGGTTGCTATAAAGACATATCCAAGACTGGGTAATTTATAAAGAAAAGAGGTTTAATTGACTCATAGTTCCAAAGGGTTGGGAGGCCTCAGGAAAATTAGAATCATGGTGGAAGGGGAAGCAAACACATTCTTCTTCACACATGGAGGCAGGAAGGAGAATTGCTGATCAAAGGGAGGAAAGACCCTTATAAAACCATCAGATCTCATGAGAACTCACTCACTACCCTGAGAACAGCATAAGGGTAACTGCCCCCATGATTCAATTACCTCCCACTGGGTCCCTCCCATGACATGTGGAGATTATGGAAACTACAGTTCAAGATGATATTTGAGTGGGGACACAGCCAACTCATATGAAAATACCTTTTCCATTGCTATCTCTGTAACTGACACTGTACTAGGGATTTTCACATATATTGTCTTAATTTGGTCATAACTGCAACTCTAAAAGTAGGCATTATTATCCTAACTTGGTATTTCTTGAGTTAATGACAAATTTTGACGAGAAGAGTCAGAACTCAAACAAAAGTCTTTGGACATTTCACTTAAAATATCTCTAAATATTAAGAAACATAAATGACTGTATTAGTAGTGCTATAGATTATACTTTCCAAAGACAGACACATCTGCACCTTTATCCATCTTGCTTACCCTTGAATGATATTCTCCCCACAAGAGGCGGGCTCTATGTTTCCTCCACTTAAACTTGGGCAGGGACTTGTCCGACTAATGGATCAGAGTGGAAATGATACTATGTGGTTCTCAAAGCTAGGACATAAAAAGGACACAGTTTCACTGTCTAACGCCATACACAAAAATTAACTCAACATGGGTCAAAGGTCTAACTGTAAGAGCTAAAACTATACAACTCTTAGAAGAACATATAAAAGTAAATATTTATAGGTTAGGCAATGATTTCTTCGATAAGACATCAAAAACACAAGCAATTTTTTAAAAATGAACAAATTGGATTACATTAAAACTTAAAACTTGTGTTGCAAACAAAACCATCAAGAAAGTAAAGTAACAACCCACACAATGGAAGACAGTTTTTGCAAATTATGCCTCAATAAGGGACCTGTATCCAGAATATATTAAGAATTCTTATAATTCAAAAATAATGCCGGGCACAGTGGCTCACACCTGTAATCCCAGCACTTTGGGAGGCCAAGTCACACGGATCACCTGAGGTCTGAAGTTTGAGACCAGCCTGGCCAAAATGGTGAAACCCCGTTTCTACTAAAAATACAAAAATTAGCTGGGTGTGGTGGTGCATGCCTGTAATCCAAGCTACTCGGGAGGCCGAAGCAAGGGAATCACTTGAACCCAGGAAGCGGAGGTTGCAGTGAGTCGAGATGGCGCCACTGCACTCCAGTCTGGGTGACAGAGTGAGACTCCATCTAAAATAAATAAATAAATAGATAAATACATAAAGAAATAGACAATCCAAGTTTTTAAAATAGGTAAAGGATTCAAATAGGAATTTTTCTAAAGAAGACATACAAGTGAGCAATAAGGATATGAAAAGAGGCCCAAGGTCATTAGTCATCAGAGACATACAGATTAAAATCACGAGATACCGTTTCATACTCACTAGAATGGTGGTAATCAGAAAATAGACAATAATAAGTGTTGGTGAAGAGGTGGAAAAATTAGACCCTCACACATTGTTGGTGCGAATGTAAATGTTACAGCTGCTTTGGAAAACAGTTTGAAAGCTCCTCAAAATTCCACTCCCCCAGGTATATAGCAAAGAGATTTGAAAACATATTTCCACCCAAGAACTTGTACATGAATGTTCATACCAGCATCTTCATAATAGCAAAAATGTAGAAATAATTCAAATGTTCATCAACTGATGAACGGATAAATAAAATGTGGTATAGCCATACAATGGAATATTAGTTGGCATTAAAAGGAAATTAAATATCAATACCTCCTGTAACATGGAAATACTATGCTAAGTGAAAGAAGCCAGTCACAAAAGACCACATGTTGTATAATTCCGTTTAAAATATCCAAAGTAGGCAAATCCATAGAGACAGAAAGTAGATTAGTGATTGCCTAGGGCTTAAGGAAGAGGGTGGGGAAAGTATGGGGTGTGATAACTAATAGATATGGAGACTTTTTTTAGGGGACAATTAAAGTGTTCTAAAATTAGATTGTGGTAGTGGTTGCATAACTCCATGAATATACTAAGAAACGTTTCATTGTATACTTCAAATTGATGAATTATAAATTACCTATCAATATAGCTGATGAATTTCTTTTTTAAAAAAGAAATGGTATGGTTTTCACTTGGCAATTCTTTTTCAGGTTGCTTGTCTTTGGACACCACTCAGCTCACCATATTATGAAGAAGCCCATGCCTCATGAGGAGAGACCCACGTAGAGAGGAACTGAGACCCTTCATCAGTAGTTGGCATCCACTTGCCAGGTTTGTGAGTGAATCACTTTGGAAGTGGATCCTCCACCCCAGTTGAGACTTCAGATGACTATAGCCAAGCCAACATTTTGACTGCAACTACATAAGAGGCCTAAGACAAAACTAACTTTTCAAGCCACCACTGAATTCCTGACCAGAGAAACCATAAAAATTAATAAATAGTTGTTACTGTTTTAAGCCATTAAGTTTTGGGGTAATTTATAATGCAGCATTAGATAACTAAAACATACAGTATAACATCATATTAGATAGGGTTCCTGTTGTCTCAGTTTGCACCAAGGTGCTAAGTACGGGCATCAGAATTTGTGCAAAACAAATCTTCATGGACAGAATTTACAAAGGAAATGAGAAAATCCATTTCATGACTCTTGAACCTTCTTATCCACTTCTACACTATAAAGATGTACAGAAGAAGAGATATTGTGAGAATGATATCTTTGAAGAAAACTGTACTCATATCTCAAACCTTTCAAGGAGGTTTCTTCAGTACTGCTCAATTAATATATTACTTCTACACTTAATAGTGCAAAACTGAGTGTATATGTATGTATACAGTAGGAGGTTAATGTGAAAGAGATCTGAAGTGCTTTTCATTGATCCTAAAAGTAATGGCTTGGAGTTTGGTGGGAACAGAGAACAATTGGTAGATGAATGGAATTTGCCATGGAAGACCCAAGAGAAATCTGCATAGTACCTGGTTCAGAGAAACATGATACTGTTCATTGCTGCTTATATCCCATAGCTCCTAAACACTTAAATAGTCAATCCATTTTCTGCACTTCAGATAATGTAAGGGCTGATGGAAGGGAGTTCTTCAAGTCTGTATAGAAATGACCACAGCACTCAAAACCACTATCACATAGCTCTGTGCCTTCCTGAAAAGTCAATCTCCAAGCCTCCATTAGTTCCATGTTTTGAGTTTCACTGGTGAGTCAGCCTGCTAGTGCCGTAACTTAAAAGTGAATGTGAGAGGTACTGCAGTGATAGAAAGAGCCCTGGGTTGGATTCCATCCTTGGCTGCTACTTTCAGAGCTTTGGTAAGAGATGAGTATAAAGTGTCTTGGGAATATCCTAGTGGTCAATACTTTGGCAGGCATCACAGAAGATGTTACATTTAGGCTAGATCTTGGAAATGAGCAGGTATTTGCCAAGTGGCCAAGGGAGAAACCCAAGCCTTAGAACAGAGACTTGGCTCTGTCTTATTGTTGTTGTTTACATGTGGTTATTCTATTTTCTCAACACTGGTAAAAAGATTATCTTTTCCCCATAGAGTGGTCTTGCATCCCTGTCAAAAATCATTTGACGACATATGAAAGGGTTTATTTCTGGGGTCTCTATTCTATTCCATTGATCTGTATGTCTTTCTTTATGCCAGTACCATACTGTGTTAATATTTACTACGGCTCCAAAGTAGGTTGTGAATTCCAACTTCATTCTTCTTTTTCAAGATTGTTTTGGTAATAAAAAATCTTCCAACAAAAAAAAAGGCCTGGACTAGATGGATTCATAGTTGAATCCTATCAGACATACAAAGAACTGATACCAATCCTACTGGAACTATTCCAAAAAATCAAGGAGGAAGAACTCCTCCCTAATTCATTCCACTAAGCCAACACCATCCTGATACAAAAATCTGGCAGAGAAAACAAAACAAAAAAAGAAAACTGTAGGCCAATATCCCCAATGAACATAGATGTGAAAATACCCAATAAAATACTAGCAAACTGAATCCAGCAGCACATCAAAAAGTTAATTTACCATGATCAAGTGGGCTTTATTCCTGGGTTGCAAGATAGGTTCAACATACACAAATCAATAAATGTGATTCACACATAAACAGAATTAAAAACAAAACTACATGATCATCTCAATAGACAGAAAAAGCATTCAATAAAATCCAATATTCTTTCATTATAAAAACCTTCAATAAACTAGCCATTGAAGGAATGTACATCAAAATAGTAAGAGCCATTTATGAAAAACTCACAGCCAATATCATACTGAATGGGCAAAAGCTGGAAGCATTCCCCTTAAGAACTGGAATAAGACAAGGATACCTACTCTCACCATTCCTATTAAACATAGAACTGGAAGTCCTAGCAAGAGCAATCAGACAAGGAAAAATCATAAAAGGCATCCAAATAGGAAAAACAGAGGTCAAATTTTCTCTCTTTACTAACAATATAATTATATACCCAGAAAATCCTAAAGACTTCACCAAAAGACACCTAGACCTGTTAAAAACTTAAGTAAGGCTTCAGAGTACAAAATCAATATACGAAAATTAACACCAATGAAACTCAAGCTGAGAGCCAAATCAATAATACAATTTCATTTACAATAGCCACAAAAAGGATAAAATACCTAGGAATATATCTAACCAAGAAGGTGAAAGATCTCTACAAGGAGAACTACAAAACACTGCTGAAGGAAATCACAGATGACACAAACAAATGAAACAAGCATTCCATGCTTATGGATTCAAAGAATCAATGTCATTAAAATGCCCATACTACCCAAAGCAATCTACAGATTGATGCTGTTCCTATTAAATTCCCAACAGAATTTTTCACAGAATTAGAAAAAAAAGTACTCTAAAATTCACATGAAAATAAAAAAGAGCCTGAATAGCCAAAGCAATCCTAAGCAAAAAGAATAAAGCCAGCAGCATCATATTATCTGACTTAAAACTATACTACAAGGCTTACAGTAAACAAAACAGAAAGGTGCTAGTGTAAAAACAACTGGAACAGAATAAATAATCCAGAAATAAAGCTGCACACTTACAACCAACTGATCTTCAACAAAGTCAACAAAAATAAATAATGGCAAAAAAATTCCCTATCAATAAATGGTGCTGGGAAAACTGGCTAACCATATGCAGAGGACTGAAATTAACCTCTGTATCTTCCAAAAATTAACTCGAGATGGATTAAAGACTTAAATGTAGGACCTCAAACTATAAAAATCCTGGAAGAAAACCTAGGAAATACTCTTCTGGACATCAGCATAGGCGAGGAATTTATGACTAAGTCCTCAAAAGCAAATGCAACAGAAACAAAAATTGACAATGGAGGCCTAATTAAACTAAAGAGCTTCAGCACAGCAAAAGAAACCATCAACAGAGTAAACAGACTACTTATAGAGTGGAAGAATGTTTTTGCAAACTATGCATATGACAAAAGTTTAATATCCAACATCTATAAAGAATTTAAACAAATCAACAAGAGAAAAAAAACATTAAAAAGGGGACAAAGAACATGAACAGACACTTCTCAAAAGAAGATATACAACAAACATATGAAAAATGCTCAACACCACTAAGCATTAGAGAAATGCAAATCAAAACCATAATGAGACACCATCTCACACCAATCAGAATGAGTATTAGCAAAATTCAAAAAATAACAGATGTTAGTGAGGCTGTGGAGAAAAGGGAATGCTTATACACTGTGGGAATGTAAATTAGTTCAGCCACTGTGGAAAGCAATTTGGAGATTTCTCAAAGAGCTTAAAACAGAACAACCACATGACACAGCAATCCCATTACTGGATATATACCCAAAGTAAAAATAAATTGTTCTACCAAAAAGACACTTTCACTCATATATTTATCACAGTACTATACACAATAGCAAAGAAATGAAAACAACCTAGGTGCCCATCAATGGTGGATTGTATTTTGAAAATGTGATATATATATATATATACATCATAAAATACTACATAGCCATAAAAAAGAATGAAATAATTTCCTTTGCACGAACATGGATGTAACTGCAGGCCATTATCCTAAGCAAATTAATGCAGAAATCAGAAAACCAAATATTACCTATTCTCACTTATAAGTGGAAGCTAAATATTGGGTACATACAGACATAAGGATGGGGACAATAGACACTGGGGACTCCAAAAGCTGGGAGAGACGGAGGCAAGGGCTGGAAAACTAATTGTTGAGTACTGTGTTAATCATGTGGGTGATGGGATTAATAGAAGCCCAAACCTCAGCATCACACAACATACCCTTGTAATAAACTTGCACATGTAGCCCTCAAACCTAAAATAAAATAAAGCAAGGAAAAAATTTTATTGGATATTCAGGGTCCCAGAGATTTTATATAAATTTTAGGATAAATTTTTCTATTTCTGCCAAGAAAATCATTGATATTTTGACAGATGTTGCATTTAATCTGCAGATTGCTTTGGGTAGTATTGACTTCGTAATATTAGTATTAAGTCTTTGAATTCATGCACATAGAATATCTTTCCACATATTGATGTATTTAATTTCTTTCAGTCATGTTTTGCATTTGTCACTTTAAATTCATTGCTTGTAGTTATCACTGTAAGTTCAACAGCATTTATTTCTTTTAATGTTTTTGTTAATGGGATTGTTTTCTTAATTTCCTTTTCAGAGTATTCAATATTGATGTAAAGAAGTGCAACTGTTCGTGTTGATTTTGCATGCTGCAAACTTGTTGAATTTGTTTATTAGTCCTATTTTTGTGTGTGTGGAACCTTCAGGGTTTTCTAACTATAAGATCATGTCATCTGAGAAGTGAGATAATCTCATTTTTTTTTCAACTTGGATGCCTTTAATTTTTTTTCTTGCCTAATTAATCTGGTTAGGATTTCCAGTACTATGTTGAATAGAAGTGGTGAAAAGTGGGTATCCTTGTTTTGTTCCTGATATTAGAGAAGAAATTTTGTCTTAAAAAATAATGTTAGCCATAGGTTTTTCATATATGGTCTTTATTTTATGTTGATGTAGTTTTATTCTAATTCTAGTTTGAGTGTTTTTATCATGAAAGGGCATTGAATTTTGTCAAATGTTTTCTCTGCATCAATTGAGATGATCATGTAACTTTTTTCCCCTCATTCTGTTAATGTTGGGTATTACGGTAATTGATTTTTGTATGTTGAACTCTCCTTGCATTCCAGCAATAAATCCCACTTGGTGATTGATATGCTTTGAATGTGTGTCTACACCCAAATCTCATGTTGAATTGTGATCCCCAATGTTGGAGGTGGGGCCTGGTGGGAGATGACTAGATCGTGGGGGCAGAGTTTTCATGAATAGTTTATCATCATCTTTCCTTGGTGTTGTCTTTTTGATAGTGAACGAGTCCTCACGACAGTTGGTTGTTTTAAAGTGTGTAGCATTCCCCCGCAACCTCTCTCTTGCTACTGCTCCTGCCTTGTTTTTCCTTTGCCTTCCACCACGATTGGAAGATTCCTAAGGCCTCTCAAAAAGCAGAAGCTGCTGTGCCTCCTGTACAGACTGCAGAACTGTGAGCCAATTAAATCTTTTTTTATATATAAAGTACCCAGTCTCAGGTATTTCTTTATTAGAAGTACAAGAATAAACTAATACAGTAATGGTGTATAATTGAACTCATTTTTTAAATTAAACCAAATACAGAACTTCTTATTCCACTGCTAACTAGAACTTGGGAAGCTTGAGAAGATATAAAAAATTTTACAGATTAGAGAAACTATATTTTCTCAAATCTAAGTTATGGTATAAGTAAACATACTTTAATATACTGTTCCAGTGTGTGTCTATGGGGGTACATGTGTGGATAGTATTCCATAATTATCATAAGCATGGGTTCTGGAGTCACACTGCCTCTGTTCAAATCAGGTCTCTACCACTTACTAGTTGGATAACCCTGGACATGTCTTTAACTTATTTATGCTTCAGTTTCTTCAGTTGTAAAACAGGGGTTAAAACAGACCTACCTCAGGGTTGCTGCAAAGATTAAAGAGATAACATTTATAAAGCACTTAGAACAGCTTCTAGCATACAGCAAGTGCTCTGTATGACTATTACTATATAATTGCACTTTAGTTAATGAAAGATATGAGTCTTTTGCTGAATCCAAACAATATCAGATTGTCAGCTAAACTATTTAGTGGCAAGGAAAGCATTTACAGTTGAAAACTATAGATAGAGACCTTTATACTAGATAAAAGATTGTCAGCTTTATCATTCATATGTGTCATCTTACTTAAACTTGAAAAGAAATTGAGATGCCTATCCTTCAATACTCTCTCAGGCATAAAGAAGTAATCTTCTAATCTGCAGAGATTGCACATAGATGTAGGGATCTGACCTTGCAACTTCTTACCACCGACAGCCAAAAGCTTGTGAGCGCATCATCATTATGGTACCACCATAAGCTTGTACCACATCTGTTCCACCTCCCCACTCCAATGGATCTGGCATTATTATAAATCATACTTGTCTGTCTACACCATTAGAACATACATCCCTCCAGGTCACAGTCTATGCCTAACCTTCTCTATAATCCCATACCTCTCAAAACAGGGCCTTGAAACCTCAGCAAATATGACCCAGATTGAATTCTCTGCTTCCTTTCTATTGACCTTTACCCTTTGCAGTACGATATTACAGAAAAAGATGTAAGTCCAGAGGCATAGATTTAAATTTGGCCTTGCCCCTTACTAGTTGAGTAAACTTGAACCAATAACTTCAGAAGTCCAAGTTTAAGCCCCGTATTTATAAGATAGAAATAATATTTACCTCAAAGATACCCAGTGAGAACCAGGTAAGACAAAGTATAATATAAAGTGTTGTGGAAATTGCCAGTAGATGACCAAAACAATCTTACTTGACTGTTAATTTTGCTGTATCGAATCCTCTACTTCTCAATTAAATTCCTAAACTTTTTCTTTTTGCTGAGAGCTTCACTTATTTATTTCTTTTTGTCTGCTATATCTCCACGACTTTTCTTAAATGAATAGACTTTATTTTCCAGAAGGATATTAGATTTGCAGAGTATCTGAGTAGATAGTACAGAGACTTCCCATATGCCCACGTCATCACCTCCCTACAGATAGTTTCCCCTATTATTAACATCTGACATCCAGGTGTGGTGGCTCATGTCTGTAATCCCAGCACTTTGGGAGGCTGAGATGGGCAGATTACATGAGGTCAGGAGTTCAAGACCAGCCTGGCCAACATGGTGAAACCCCATCTCTACTGAAAATACAAAAATTAGTTGGGCGTGGTGGTGCACACCTGTAATCCCAGCTACTCGGGAGGCTGAGGCAGGAGAACTGCCTGAACCTGGGAGGCAGAGATTGCAGTGAGCTGAGACTGTGACACTGCACTCCAGCCTAGGTGACAGAGCAAGACTCCGTCTCAAAAAAAATAAAAATAAAAAACAAAAAAAAAACCATCTTACACTAGTATGGTACATTTGTCACAATAAACCAATGAATATTTTTTATTATAACATTGATACAAACTTTATTAATTTATTGGTAATTCAATAATATTATTTAACTTTATTGGTTTTATGAACTATTACTAACATTGATAAGTTTTTATTAACTAAAGACCATAGTTTGTTCAGATTTCCTTAGTTTTTTCCTATTGCCTTTTTATGTTCCAGGATCCCATGCAAAGTGCTATTTTACACTTAGTTGTCTTGTTGTCTTAGGCTCCTCTTGACTGTGACAGTTTCTCAGGCTTTCCTTGGTTTTGGCAGCTTGACAGTTTTGAAGATATTGTAGAATGCCCCTCAATGAGAATTTGCCTTGTTTTTCTCATGGTTAGACCAGGGATATAAGTCTAATAGGGACTTATATTTCTCATGATTATCCTGGACTAATCATGAGAAAAATATGGCAGATTCTAATTTGCCTTGGGGAGGAAAATTGCAGAGGTAAAGTGCTATTTTCATCACATAGTATCAAGGATGCATTCTATCAACACTATTTATCACTGTTGATGTTGACTTGATCACCTGGCTGAATTAGGATTTGTCAAGTATCTCCACTATAAAGTTACTCTTTTTTCCCCCTTTCCATGTTGCACTCTCTGGAAGAAGCCACTAAAGCACAGCCCACATTTAAGGCATGGAGAGTTATGTTCTCATCCTAAACATTTTTTAAAAACAAACACCTGATGCATGATACTATGTTAGATTCTATGTGTGTGTGTGTGTGTGTGTGTGTGTGTGTGTGTGGCTGTGTGTGTGTGCATACAATTTCCTGCCTTGCTCAGAGCTCATTTTAAGAAAAGTTGCCTCCACCCACAGTCCCAGCTAAGTGGACAGTGGGCCACAGGACCCTGATTGGGAGATGGGTATCTCATCTGCAATATTTATGCTATTCAAAATGAGCAATAAAAGGATTGTTGTGATTTGTTGGCATTCAGTATTGCTCAGTTATCTCACATTCAAAAACCAGTTGACCCTGCCAAATGCAGTTAGAGAATTGTTAGTTTCTAAGGATTGAAATCATTGATACATATATATGATGCATTGAAATCATACTTTCTCAAAAAAATCCCCAAAATTATTACTGACTTCTAAAATACTCTATTGACTGAAGCCTACTTATTTCTTTTTCACAGTTTTCAATATCTTTTTAGCAACAAGAGTATGCAAATACAAAGAAGACCAAACTGTTATTAAAGTGCTCCATTGCTCAACCTCCTGGCTTCAAGCAATTCTCCCACCTATGGCTTCCAAAGCTCTGGGATTATAGGTGTGAGCCACGGTGCCAGGCCTTAAAGTTTTTCTTTGCCTAAAGAAACTTGTTGAGTATGCTAAAGAAAGAATTAATAATAAACATATGCCTTTAAGTGTCAAGGCTGTTCTTAAAATAGACAATATCACTTATGGATAGGAAAGTAATTCCAACTTGATGTGGACAATTGCTATAGCACTTGCCATGACTATCTTTTCAAACAGATTTCATCCCTCAAAGAATCTTATTATTTTACATGAATATTCCTAGATACTTATCGAGTATGGAAACAAGTGAAATCATCACATGATGCTGAAGAAGAAAATCAAAATTGATGACAACGTTCCTTATTGTCAGTAGATAACAATTTTAAAAGTCATTGATCAAGAGATAAAATGTAATCCTGAACAACATAAAAGCAGTTAATGCCATGAAAGATGGTATTATGTGCTTTCACAAATCCATTTCAAGGTGCAATTCTGAGTTGCTAATTTTATACCAGTACCTGTTCGGGAGCTCAACTTATAATGATAATGTTGAACACGTTTTCTCACTAGTGATAATTCAATGCCCCAAAGAGTGGAGTAAGTTGGATGTGACCACTATAAAAGCTATGTTATGATATAACTGGAACATAAACTACAACTGCAAGAAATCTTGAAAGCAAATTCTGCAAAATAGGAACTGTTAAGAAGAGCCAAATCATCAGGAAAAAATAATGTAAAAGAGAAGCATGTAATTTAGATACTTATAATTTATTTCAGATAAACAACAAATATTTTTAGTATAAGTAGGTCTCATGCAATATTTTTTATCTCAGTGTACATATGCTTAGGAAATTAGAAATAATTCAAATTTAACTGGGTGTCTTGTGCTTTCATTTGCTAAATCCAGCAACCCTTGTAATGTCAGGATCTGAATTCAGGTCTTCTGATTCTAAATCTAGTGCTCTTTCCACTATGACCTTCCCTTCAATTGATTACATAAAATAACTAACTGCATGAGTGTGTTTGAATTAAATTTTACAGCTACTTTTACATACTTTATTGTTGCCCTAAACATTAGGAAACTGTCCCTGGAGAGAAAATAGAGAATCTTATCTTCATGCCTCTCTTCGCATCCATTAGAGCATTCTTCTGAACAATGTATTGAGTTAGGCCATGCTGAAGATTCTTTTCATTTTTGAAAGATAAAGTCAATAGCATTCTAGCATCAGCTTTTAGTACAGCTCTGAAATGTTATTTGAAATGTCATGCAATCAGCAACAGAGACACAGAAAGCTACAAATTTGAATTACATCATCTTAACAGGATTTACATAGACTGTTATTATTATTGTGATTCTAATCAGTACCATTGATACTGTTGACAAAGTACCTGCATATACATTATTTTACATGATCCTCACAAAGTCTGGGGGGTTAGTTTATATCTATTTTTCTGTGGAAATTGAAGTTCTGCTATGTAAAATGACTTATCTTGAGTTGTGCAGCTGATAAGTATCAGAGCTACAAGCTATCCACATTGTCTGCATCCACATCCTGAGTGTTTCCACTGCGCAATGCTGCCAAGTGGATGTAAGAAGAACACAGCTTCTGGGGCTGCTTGTTGGTTTGTTAACTTGAATAAGAGTCCACTCTCTAATCACACTTAGTACATATTGCTACCAGAAGAAAAAAGATATACTTAGCTTTAGTTTAAGTTTTACAACAACTCCTTGTGTAATTAGCAAACTCAGCATGGATTTTTATGAACATCATAACTGCCTACTGCCTCAGAATTCTTTGCACTTCAGGGAGCTGGACTCACAAATCTGGGAGGCAGAGACCAGATTGGGCCAAGTTGCTCAGCACTCTCTATGCTTATTACTAGGAACTCCCAGAGTGAGACAGACCCACCTGAGGGGATGGGTAAGGGACACTTTTCTTTCAGATTTAGATTCAACAAGCATTTTTTGAATGCCAATTATATGTAAAGCATTTTCACATACGATAGTTCATATCTGAAAGCTCATCAAATGAGGGAAGGCAGTATTCTATTTTGAGATGTGGAATTTTAAACTACGAGAGGTTAAGATGTCATAATTTTTTTAAAAGATCGCATAAAAACAAAACTCACAAAGATTATGAGCAGGGAAATCTTGCCTGGTTGCCTGTAAGTGCTCAATAAAACTTTACCATATTAGATGAAAACCATAATGTAAATTGCAGTGTTGGCATTCCTGAACTGGAGTCTGAGAACCCAGATCATTTGACTTAGAGCTTCACTAATGGGAAACCAATACCCCATGCCCTGCTATTTTCCCACACCATTTCAAAAACATAAAGGGAAGAATCAAGTACATAGCCTATTTGCTCCAGTTGAACACTGGATAAGGGACGTAAAAGACGTTTTATTTTCTTGTTTTGTTGTTGTATCATAAATTGCATCATCATGATATTCTATCAAAGACAAAGGAAGAGTAGAGCAGGAAGCTATCTATGTAATCCAGAGTAAGACCCACATTAACTGAGGAGACCATATCATCTAAACTTCAAAATTTTTTTATATTATTCTTTTTTCTGGCAGGAACTAATAGGATATGAACCCTGAATTGAAACACTTGGTCTAAACAGTATAACTACATTTATGGGACAATAAAAGAGAGTATTTAGAATCAAGAGTGTTGAGCCAGGTGCAGTGACTTACACCTGCAATCCATGCACTTTAGTAGGCCAAGGCAGGAGGATCACTTGAGGCCAGGAGTTCAAGACCAGCCTAGGCGACATGGGGAGACCCTGTATTTACAAAAAAAAAAAATTAGCTGGATGTGATAGCACAAGCATAGCTACTAGGAGGCTTAGGAGTAGTTAGGAGTAGCTAGGAGGCTTACTAGTAGCTACGAGGCTAGCTACTTGGACTTAGGAGGTTAAGGTGGGAGGATTGCTTAAGTCCAGAAGTTTGAGGTTACAGTGAGCTAATGCTCATGCCCCTGCAATCTAGCTTGGATGAAAAATTAATAATAATAGTAACAGTAGTCATCTGGTTACTTCACTGGAAAGGGCCACAGAAAATCTGAGACTTCACTTCTCAATTAAATTGCTATGGCTTTCTTATGATTCAAAAAGTGATGACTCAGTTGTGTTTACTTCTTTCGCTCTCTTCTTTTAAGAAACAGAGAACTTTGCACAGGCAACTAAAACCTTTTCAATCAAATAAAGATCTAAAGGTTCCCTAAGTCCATAAGTGACACTCTAGGTTTGCTCTGTGACAAGACAGAGACATTCCTTACTGTATTTAGAAAGACAGCCACATCCCAGGCATCCAGTAACTGACTATTTCCTTCAGTCCCTGACTCTAGAGATGCCTCTTTCTGATCATGGAAACATTGCATATCATCTTAACACTCCTCCAATCCATATAAACATGCAGAAAGCTGAAAACTCACGCAGAGTTAGATGTTCACTGATAGAGCACACAAAAAACAACAAGTAATACTGTATTTGTGAAAGTGGCTGCACATTTTAACTTCAAGGAGCTACTCAGATATAATGGATCCCAGAGTTTATAACATGAATATATAAAAATCAGTGGCCTTCTAAATGCTGCCTATTAGAGAATCAAAATCACAGCGTCCATCAATAAAAATTCTAGAGAAGGAAAAATAAGGAACAGAATACTATCATAAATACTTGGAATATTAATCATTTATTATGTGCTAAGTCACTTTAAGCATTCATTTATTGCCTCCGACTACAAGCATGTTTAGGGGCTGGTGAAAGGAAGCAGAGAGGAAAGATTTTTCGGATAGATCAAAAGGAGCTTGGTTGGCTGAGTGCAGTGGCTCATGTCTGTAATCCCAGCACTTTAGGAGGCCGAGGTGAATCGATCACTTGATCCCAGGAGGTAGAGACCAGCCTAGGGAATGTGGTGAAACTCCGTTTCTACCAAAAATACAAAAATTAGCTTGGCATGGTGGCATGCTCCTGTGGTCCCAGCTACTCAGGTTGCTGAGGTAGGAGGATCCCTTGAGCCTTGGAGGCAGAGGTTGCAGTGAGCTGAGATCACACCACTGCACTCCAGCCTGGGTGACAGATTGAGACCTTGTCTCAAAAAAATTAATAATAATAATAATAAGGAGCTCAGTAACTCATTGCACAGAGGGGCTTGAAGCAAAAGGGTGACTCAACCATTAAGATAGACACTATTCAGAATAAGTTCTAGAGATCTGCTATACAATGTAGTGTTTATAGTTAATAATACTGCATTGTGAACTTCAAAATTTAAGAAGGTAGGTCTCATGTTGTGTTCTTCTAAACAACAAGGAAACTTTGAGAAGTGCTGCCTCTATCTCTTACCTTAATTGTGGTGATGGCATCACAGGTATAACATGTATGTCTAAACTGATCAAATTGTACACATTAAATATGAACAGTTCTTTGTATATCAATCGAAACTCAATAAATCTGCCTTTTTTCTTTTTTTTAAAAAAAAGGGGGGGGAGAAATTATCCAATCTGTTCACAAAACATGGAATTAGAGAGACATAGCTGGATTTTTCAGCCCTGGAAGCTTGTTGATGTCAAGTTCCCAAAGCCATACTAATTCCTATTGAGCAAACAGAAGGAAAAAGTACCCGTCTTAACTTAAACCTTCCATAAGGGAACAGGGCACAACACACGGCATTTTATCCTTCCCAAATGTGAGGAATACATTAGATTATTTGACCCTAGCTTCAGTACTTTAGAATGCTAAGAAAGGCTGACCTTTTCAAAGCAAAAAGCTGTGCTCAGCTTTTCTCTGTCACAGTGTCATCAGTCTCTTGTGCCCACATATCCCCTAGCCTTGTCCTCCTAAGTGATTTCCTTCTATCTAATATCTACAGGTCCAGAGCCTGATGGTTCAGATAAACTGTATGTTAAGTCTTGGCAGCTATATTACTGCTTTGTGGGAAGGTCAAGTAGTCCTTTGAAAAATCTGAAGGACACAACAATATTACTAATGCATATGTTTAGAGTTTAGAGAGGACTGCAAGACAAAACTCCTTGGCATTCACACAATAACTTTCCAAAATTTACCCAAATCTTCCAAATCTTACTTCTTTGGAGTCATCATCCATTTCTCCATTTCCCTTCTCCATCCACAGGCACATACTCAATATTCAGTCTTTTTTTTTTTTTTTTTTTGAGACAGGGTCTCACTCTGTTGCCCAGGCTGGAGTACAGTGGCATGATCACAGTTCACTGCAGCCTCCTTCTTCCAGGTTCAAGTGATCCTCCCACCTCAACCTCCTGAGTATCTGAGACTACAGGTGCGCATCACCACATCCTGCTGATTTTTTTTTAAATTTTAGGAGAGATTAGGTCTTGCTATGTTGCCCAAGCTGGTCTCAATCTCCTGAGCTTAAGCAATCCCCTCACCTCAGCCTCCCAAAGTGCTGAGATTACGAATGTGAGCCACTGTGCCTATTCAGTCTTCATTGTGTGCATGTCTGTGCACACACAGTTCCCTCTGTCCTTTCTTACCTTCTCTGATGGAAAACACAATCACGTTTCAGGACAGTTCAGCTTTTCAGTAAAACAGCTTCCAACAACTTTAGGGAAATTGTCACTTCCTCTTCTGTGCTTTTATAAGTCTTTGTTCACACCCTATTATAATACCTGTCATATTATACTGTAATTATACATTAAATTTCAAGGCATTGATTATGTCTCAATTATCCAATGATTAATACAGCCCCTGGCAGATAGTATTCAATGCATTTTTTGAGTGAACAAATGAGTGACCACTGTCTCAACTGTTTGCTTTATTTTTCTGTAAAACTGGTTTAATAATGTGGTTGCCTTGGTATGACAATTTATTCTATAAATAAGTGTAAGAGGAAGAAGAACAAGAAAGTGGTAATTGTATCACTCCTAGAAGGCTGTCAATTACATCAAATTTACCCAAAGCGGGAAAAATCTCCAAATCAGAATATTTAGCATGACTTTATAATAACAATGTAAAATGTGTTTATAAAACCATTTGTGTATGCAGAAGTTTGAAACTGGACCCCTTCCTTACACTATATACAAAAATTAACTGAAGGTGGATTAAAGACCCAAACTACAAAAACCCTGGAAGACAACATTGGCAATACCATTACAGACATAGGAATGAGCAAAGGTTTCATGATGAAGACACCAAAAGCAATGACCACAAAAGCAAAAATTAACAAATGAGATCTAATTAAACTAAAGAGCTTCTGCACAGCAAAAGAAACTATCAACAGAGTAAACAGACAACCTACAGAATGGGAGAAAATTTTTGCAAACTATGCATCTGACAAGGGCCTAATATCCAGCATCTATAAGGAATGTAAACAAATTTACAAGAACCAAACAACCCCATTAAAAAGTGGGTAAAGGACATGAACAGACATTTTTCAAAAGAAGACATACATGTGGCCAACAAGCATATGGAAAAAAGCTCAACATCACTGATCATCAGAGAAATGCAAATCAAAACCATAATGAGATAACATCTCACACCAGTCAGAATCACTGTTATGAAAAAGCCAAAAAATAACAGGTGTGGGTGAGGTTGTGGAGAAAAAGGAACACTTATACACTGTTAGTGGGTGTGTAAATTAGTTCAACAATTGTGGAAAACAGTGTGGTGATTCCTCAAAGACTAAAAACAAAACTAAAATTTGATCCAGCAATCCCATTACTGGGTATATACTCATATGAATATAAATCATTCTATAATAAAGACATATGCATGTGTATGTTCATTGCAGCACTATTCACAATAGCAAAGACATGCAATCAACCTAAATGCCCAACAGTGGTAGACTGGATAAAGAATATGTGGTGCATACATACCACGGAATACTAGGCAGCCATAAAAAAGAACAAGATGGAGCTAGAGGCCACTATCCTTAGCAAACCAACATAGGAATAGAAAACCAAGTATCTCATGGTCTCACTCATAATTGGGAGCTAAAAGATGAGAATGCATGGACACAAAGAAGGGAACCACAGACACTGGGGCTTACTGAAGGATGGAGAGTGGAAGGAGGGGGAGGATCAGGAAAAATAACTAATGGGCACTAAGCTTAATAACTGGGTCATGATATAATTAGTATAACAAACCTCCACAACATGAGTTTACCTATATAACAGGCCTGTACATGTACCCCTAAACTTAAAAGTTAAAAAATAAAAATTCAATTGTGGTTGGGTGTGGTGGCTCATGCCTGTAATCCCAGCACTTTGGGAGTGAGAGGTGGGAGGACTACTTGAGCCAAGGACAGCCTGGGCAATTTAGCTAGACCCTGCATCTACAAAAAATTTAAAAATTAGCTGGTTGCGGTGCTGTGTGCCTATAGCCCCAATTACTCAGGAGGCTGAGATGGAAGGATTGCTTGTGCCCAGAAAGTTGAGGCTGCCACGTCCATGCCACTGCACCACTCCAGTCTGAGTGAGACACCATCTCAAAGAAAAAAGAAAAACCATTTGTATTTCCAATTCTTCTTCTCAACAGAGTATAACAGAAAAATGACACACAAACATCACATGTAGAGTTTACATCAGAAGAGGTCTTTAAAAAGATAAAGACAACAGAATTTTACAGTTGAAAGAGACCTCTTGGTTATCTAGTTCAACCTTCATCTATGTATGAATCTCCATAGTACACCTGATAAATGCTTATCTACCTTCTACTTGAATATTCTCAGTGATGGAGAAATCATTTTTTGAGAAGATACTTGATTCCTTATTTTGACAATTATAATGTCCAATTTAAGCCCAATGAACCCAGCCCTTCCTTCTTAAACCACAGAGAATACTCCTTCCTTATGGTAACCCTATAATTAAACACAGCTAAAAAGTCATCCCGTCTTTTTTTCCTCAGACTTTTCTAGTTTCATTCAACTACTTCTCATGTTATAGTTTTCAACATTTTCACCAAACTGATTGATATCCTCAATATATGTTCCCATTTGTCTCTACTACTTCTAAAATGGAGCCTGGAGCAACACTCTAAGTGAGGTTTACCCAGAGTGGAGAATTTCCTAGGGAAGGACTAGTATATATCCCTCATTATAAACTCCATATGGTTACTATTCAAATTTGCACTGGCTCTTACCTAAGGTAGAGTCAAACCTTGACAATGGCTAGTAGGAAAAGGATGACATGAAGCCAGAATGGGACCAGAGCTGAAAGAGCAGATCCCACTGTGGAACCGGATCTTTGGTGGGAAAGCAAAGCTGTCTGAAGGAGTCCTAGATATATCAAAGACATTCAATGTGTTTTGATAGGTGGATCAGGCGATTATTGCTGGAGCAATATTTGAAGTCAGACATGTAGCAGCATCACGCCCCATTAGGTTTTGGAGCAGGCTCTCATCATCCCTTAGGGAACATGAGAATAAAGACCTAACCCCTGGGGGAAAATGCTGCAAAGAGTTTTTGCTGTGATTTCAGATGACTTTTCAAATTAAAGTCAAGAAGACTGGAGTTCAAAGAAGGGCTATATTTTTAGGCAGAAACTGAGGTAGTAAGAATCGGGTGTCATAAAGACCTTTGTTGAATTCCATCTTTTCTGCTTTCCAAGCCTGTTTCCTCATGTAAAAATGGGGATAAGTACCTACTTTAGTACTTTAAGTACTAACTTTAAAGGACTGCTGTGAAGATCTAGTGGGATAATGTATGTAATTAGGCATGCAGTTAGTGCTTATCAAATGTTGTTATTACAGATGAAAATGCACAAATAAAATATGTTAAATAAATTTTAAAATAATTTCACTTTTGAAGCTTTTAAAGTAATTATGTACCAAGAGTATTTTCTCAAATTATTTTTAACAATTCCTTTAAGAAAAGGGCTACATCTGTTTTTTTGAAAGATGACCAGAAGTGATATTGATTGGTTGAAAATGGCTTGTAAAATAAGCATAACATCTATGATTTATTATCATAAAATTGTACCAACAGTATGGTTATAACAAATATCCTTATTTTTGGATTTTACTTTCAAGTAAGATAATGACTTTATCATAAATCTTTGAAATCAGTCTTTTCACAGTTTAAATTCAGATTCATTAATCCAGGTAGAATTTTTCTAGGTGGTATAATTCTGTATTTGTTAAAAGTCTTTGCATAAGCCCCTTTTCAAGCCAAATGCTGTTTTCCTTTTAGTATCCAACTAACCAAAACTTAAGAAGAGTGTGCACCGCCTTGTGGGTGTGTGTATGTGCTGCTTTGAACCTATAGTTGAGATCCAGAGAATTGGGAGTGACATCATCTGTAACAATAAAAGAGCCTCTCTTGGTAAGCAGAAGATCTATATATAAAAGTCACATTTAAGGGTCTGCAGTCCAATTCATCAGTTGTCTTTAGTTTACTCAACCTCAGCTACTAATATACCTGAAAGAAGATTTTGTTCTAAGACATTGCATGGTAAGTAATCTTAAAAATTCACTTCTGAATCTCATGAGATTTTTGATAATCAAGTTATTATTTAATGTGTACCATTTCTACAAATACCATGTTGTTTCTTCAAGGTAAAATGCTAAGAGTGTTACGTTTAATATAAAATGTCACATACAAAATAAATTAATACCATTAAAATACTCTCAAATCACAAAATACGTTGTGATTAAAGTCTTCTGAGATACTTTGCTTTTTAAAAACTCATCTGAAATTATAGCAAAAAAATCATTAAAATTTGGCATGCTATGCTTTAATATAATAGTTTTGGTATCACAATTTTGAAATAAAACAGGCTGATGGTGAATGAATAGTTCTGATTTAAATAATCACTATAAATTTAGTAAGTGGAGTTAATATTCTATTTTTCCTGCAGAGTATTCTTATTTAGATTATTTATTTTATGTCTCATAAAGAGCCCAATCTGTATACTAAAGTTGGACAAGCGCAGTTTGACTAGTGAATATTTATTCCTTTCACATAAATGACAGTTCTATTCTGAAAACTGTATCTCCTTAATTTCATGAAATTGTATTACATGAATTTAAGGGTGTTTTGCAACAATTTTTCAGCTTTTTTTCATGATATTCTTATAAGAAGCCCATATTCCTGTGAAGACAAGGAAGCAAAGCGGAGATATCTGAGGTCACTAGATGAATATGACAAAGTAAGATTAGACTCCAGTGCTCCTGTCCTCCAGCTACAGTGCTTGTTTCTAACATAAACAGAAAAAGAAAATTTTCATGTTGCTCCATCAATAGCTTTATATTGTAGAGTAAACAAAAATGTAGCAGATTATATTTCCTATGCTACTTCTAAATGACGAGTTTCCCTGTAAAACAGGAGTACATAACTACTCTATGTGTATGTTAAAAGGTAGTACACTGAGCATTAAGGAAAAGCACTTCTATAATAACAGCCTTTGCAAGTACTGAAATGCTGATTAAGGCAAGAATATCCTACATCGATGTGAAACGAAGAAAGAGACAAAGGTTATATTAAAAGATAATTGTTAATAAAATATGTTGAATAAATAAAATACAAGCATTCCATTTAGAGATAAAGCTCAAAATCCATATCACAAGTAGTTAATCAGATGATTTTTAAATGTTTTGACACATTATTTTTAATGCTAGGAGAAATGTGCATTAATTTAGTGAAAATCTCTAAATTAGCACCTATTTGTTTGGTGTTTATGGTTATTATTACAATGCCTGAAATGAAGTTTACTTAAGAAAGGGATTTGCTAAGTAAGTAAATAGTGTTAACAATTTACACTATTAAGAAAATTAGCCATTTTCAAGCAAGTTATAAGCATTTAGGCATAATCAACATAAAATGCAGTGCAGGGGGGCATTCTCAAAAATAAGCTCTTTCATTCCTCTTGTGACTTAAGATTTATATATTAAAACTTGCACAAGAAATCTCCAAAAGATAGTTAGGAGCATAAAACTAATTTCTAAGTTAAATTATGTGTGTATATAATGTATACTAGTGTATCCATAAAATAAAGAGGTTGATTCCAAAAGCTTCTTATGAAAACCAACCCAATTAGTTAGTATTGCATTCTGTGTACTATAGTTTTGAATATTAAAAGTATTTTAAAATACCTCCATTTTGCCTTTCCTTTTAGTGAAGGTGATACCTGCAAAAGACATGGCTAAAGTAATGATTGTCATGTTGGCAATTTGTTTTCTTACAAAATCAGATGGGAAATCTGTTAAGTAAGTACTATTTTGCCTGGGAATTGGATTTTTAATGTTGACTTTATCATTTTGAAGTGGGGAGCTAATGGGAAGTGGCCCTCTCTGTTTCTCTTTTTCCCAGGAAGAGATCTGTGAGTGAAATACAGCTTATGCATAACCTGGGAAAACATCTGAACTCGATGGAGAGAGTAGAATGGCTGCGTAAGAAGCTGCAGGATGTGCACAATTTTGTTGCCCTTGGAGCTCCTCTAGCTCCCAGAGATGCTGGTTCCCAGAGGCCCCGAAAAAAGGAAGACAATGTCTTGGTTGAGAGCCATGAAAAAAGTCTTGGGGAGGCAGACAAAGCTGATGTGGATGTATTAACTAAAGCTAAATCCCAATGAAAATGAAAACAGATATGGTCAGAGTTCTGTTCTAGACAGTGTAGGGCAACAATACATGCTGCTAATTTTTCAAAGCTCTATTAAGATTTCCAAGTGCCAATATCTCTGATATAACAAACAATATGTAATCCATCACTAGCCATGATAGCTGCAATTTTAATTGATTATTTTGATTCCACTTTTATGCATTTAAGAGTTATTTTAATTATTCTTTTCTATAGTTTATTCTTTTTAAAGTATGTTATTACATAATTTATAAAAGAATAAAATTGCACTTTTAAACCTCTCTTCTACCTTAAAATGTAAAACAAAAATGTAATGATCATAAGTCTAAATAAATGAAGTATTTCTCACTCATTGCAAGTATATCTTTTTGGTTATGATGGATACCCAGATGTTTACATTGATCACGACTAGGTAGAACAATACAAAGTATTTTTTTAATCATGTGCTTCACATTTGGATATTTTGAACATCAACTTTTAGTATTACCAAAGTACGAGGTTTCCCAATTTTCAGTGGCTAAATACTGTTGTCCTCTTGGTTTCAGGAAAGGAAATAAAATGCTCAGCACAAAAAAGGAGCATGAAGTGGTCTGAAACTTGAAGAAAGTATTTGCCCCTACATAAAAACCCACTAATCATAGTTCTAGTCTGGACCCAAAATTGCAAGAAATAGAATGTTTATATCTATTAGAAGATAATTTCATTCATTCATTTGTCATTTGACAAATATTTATTTAGTGTTTATTTATTTGTCATGTACTGTCTTAGGCACTAGCATACAATGGCAAACAAAACAGACATGGTTTCTGTCTTCATGCGGCCTAAGATTTAATGGAGAAGCCAGATATTATTAATTCATAATTTAGTTTGATAAGTGCTATGTAAGCACAGCACACGATGTTGCAGGAGTGTAAAATACAGAGCCCTGATGTACTTAGATCAGTGCTGTCCAACAGAACTCTCTGTGATGATAAAAATGTTCTGTATTCTGTGCTGTCCAATATGGTAGCCACATGTTCATTTATATAAAATGTAGGTATTGTGACTGATGACTGATTTTTATCTACTTATTTTTATTTTCAATCCCTTGGTCAATTTGAATGATTTTAAATTTTAAATTTAATTTAAAATTTTTTTTTTTTTTTTTTTGAGACGGAGTCTCGCTCTGTTGCCCAGCCTGGAGTGCAGTGGCCGAATCTCAGTTCACTGCAAGCTCCACCTCCTGGGTTTATGCCATTCTCCTGCCTCAGCCTCCCGAGTAGCTGGGACTATAGGCGCCCGCCACCTCGCCCGGCTAGTTTTTTGTATTTTTTAGTAGAGACGGGGTTTCACTGTGTTAGCCAGGATGGTCTCGATCTCCTGACCTCGTGATCCACCCGTCTCGGCCTCCCAGAGTGCTGGGATTACAGGCTTGAGCCACCGCGCCCGGCCTAATTTAAAATTAATTTGAATAAAATTATAAAATAAAAAATGTAAATAGCCACATATGGTAGTGGCTACTATACTGTGCTGAACAGTATAGTTCAATCTCAAGATGATCCTGCTGAATAAGAAACGTGAGTAAGAGTTAATTAGATGAAAAGAAGTAGGAGGGTTTCCCAGGCAGGTGGTATAGCTTATGCAAAGGCACTTAGTTGGAAGGGAAGATGGCTGTAATGCTAAAAGCCAGGATTACAAAAATGAATAAGATTCCATCTCTGGCCTCAAAGAGTTCATGTTCTAATGAGAAAGACAGATAGGTGAGCAAGTAATTATAATACAAATGCAAAATACTGTGAGATACAGAGAGAGTAGACTTGCCTGATAGAATGAACAACTGAGATGGAACTTTAATGGCAAGTGAACTTTGCAAAATGTAGAACAGAAGAATATTAACAAATTTCTTGCATTCTGGTGGAATCAATCAAACTGTGGTTTAAATGCAGAGAAAATCAACTTTAAATAGAAAGGGATGCATTACAGAATCATAGAGAATGCTGAAGGAAACAATCTAGGAAAGACTCAAAGTCACTGAGGGAGCGATTCTCTCTTCTAATAGCAGTGGCTGCGCTATTATCCTGCAACTGCCCTGATCAGGAGGCAGCTGCTGTTCCAGAAATACACTACACCTCTACCATCCACCCCAGCAAAACACATGTCCAGCACTCTGCCTATTGACATCTGTCAGTGCCTTGTCACTGTAACCTTTGCTAACACTAGTACTGTAAAATCACACTGGTCCACAACAATGCTTGCCTACAGAAAGGGAGAAGTGGCAGATCACCTTAATTCTGCCTTCCCATTCTCATCAGAATGCATACGATTGGCTGAACCTTAGCTGCAGAGGTATCTGGAAAATGTAGTTTTTAGCTTGCCAGCCTATGTAATAGAGGAATACATACTAGAAGGTGGAGTGGACAGTGTCTCTGACTTCCTGGTAGAGAAACGCCACAGTGAGTATTCTTGAATATGTCCTCTTATGGAACTGAGTGAGAATTTCTTTGGGATCATTACCCAGAAGTAGAATCATAAGACAAACATAAGTGAGTTTCACAAGCACAGTTTATGCTCCTTCCAGTAGAGCTGAGCATTCCTGTTTCCTTATTTCCACCTCCAGTTTGGAATGATATGCCTTTATGAAAAGTTTTGCCATATTGATGTCAGGTGGTAGCTCATTGGCTTCATTTGTGTATCTCTGATTATTAGTGAGATTGATATTATCTCTATATGTTGGTCACTTGGGTATGAATTGCTTATTTATATCATTTGCCATTTTTCTATTGGTTTTCTGGCCCTGTTGATTTTGAGTTATTTGTATATTCTAATGCAAATTCCTTGTAGGTTTTGTTTGTTTATTTATTTATTTATGAGACAGAGCAGCCTCACTGTGTTACCCAGGCTGGAGTACAGTAGTGCAATCACAGCTCACTGCAGCCTCAAACTCCCAGGCTCAAGTGATCCTCCTACCTCAGCCTCCCGAGTAGCTGGGACTATAGGTGCACACCTTTATGCCCAGCTAATTTTACATTTTTTTGTGGAAATGAGATCCCACTATGTTGCTCAGCTGGTCTTGAACTCCTGGGCTCAAGTGATCCTCCTGTCTCCCCCTCCCAAAGTGCTGAGATTACAGGTGTGAGCCATCGCACCTGGCCCCGTGTTGGTTTTAAATGCCACAAATATTTTCTCCCAGTGTGTCATGTATTTGCTAACTCTTTGTATGCTTTTTTTTTTTAAAGTTAAAGGTCTTTTATTAGCATTAACTTAGCAACTTAATAATGTATTAAGATAATCATTCTAAAAAAGAAAAACTTGAAACATCTTTCTGTAGTATTGTCTCAAAAACTACAAATTGGGCAACTGACTGAAAATGCCAACTTTCCAAAGAGTGCTCAATTTCACCATGGTATTTTGCTTTGTATCTTGATCCTGAATTAATAAGAACTAGTAATATAAAGAAAATTCGCAGGTTAAATCAGGTGTTCAAAATAAGATTTAGTCAAGAGATACGTTTTAAAATTGTCAATGACTTAATAACCAGATTTAATTACGTGAGGGTGATGGATATACTTATTATCTTCATTGTGATGGTGGCTTCACAGGTATATGTGTAGGTCAACATTTATGAAGCCATACACTTCATGTTTGTGGTAGAAAACTTTTAGAATTACAGAAAGGACTTTTAAAAGTAGGGGAGGAGGGAACCCACCCTAAATGCCACCACCAAAAATAATCACTGTTGATATTTTGGTTACTAAGTTTTTGGATTTTCTAACATACTTCCACTCAGAGTACAATTCATAATTGGCATGTTAATTACAACTGAGAGTCAGCTAAAGCATGTATGTGTTAAAACAAGGAGACTACCCACAACATTAGCAACAGTATTTACTTCCTGCCATATAAAAACTTCCACACTTATTTAAAGATGACACACGAAGCCCATTATCCAACATGGTAACTTTGGTTTCAAACTCTGCCTGTCCATTGACTGTAGCAAAAACAGGCTTAGGTACTCCAGGTAAGAGAGAAGTAGGGAGCGGGGATGTAGGGAGAGGTGCTACCACTTCTAAAGTGTCTGTATACAGGGAGTCCAAACCTAAAACAGAGAAACTGACCCAGTTACAACAGAATTGAGACAACTGAGCCTATGATGACCAGTTAGGTGCAGTTAGTTATGTTTGGTCTGCATTAGATATCGACATTTGCCTTTCTAAAGGATTTCTTTCTACATATCTTGAAAGACAACATAGAGGAGTGATCCTGGTTCAGCCAAGGGACCTTGAGGCAAGCTGGTTCAGAACTTTGGGTCTCAATTAATTGCCATCTCTGTAAAATACAGCTTACAACCAAAACTCACTCAAGTACAGTTCATACACATAAAACACTTAGAACAGCTCTGCCCTTCAGCAGTGTCACTGTAGTCTACGTGGAAGCCACACCCCTTATTAATCTTATTAATCTGGTTTGAAGGCCTAGTGTCTCTTTCTCCACATTCATTTCCTGAACCTCCCACCCCTACAGGTCCCAGTCACACCAACTCTTCCATCAATTCCCAGAACACACCAGGCTCATCAACTTCAAAACTTCGGTTCTCACTGTTCCAGGGCTTTCCCTTTTCATGTGATCTCTCCTTCTTTCATTCTTCATCTCTTGGCTTAAATGTCACCTTGATAAACGGCTATCCCTCAGTCTTTCTAAGCTTTCCTGCTATTTTCTGCTACTAAATGCTGCTTGTTTACTTCAAACCATTTTCATGATTGGTAATACTTTGTTCACACTATTGTCTGTCTCCATTTCCTGTGGGCAGCAACTCTCTCTGGTCACCTCCATACCCCTGAAATAGTGCTCATTATGTAGTGAAGGGTAATACATACCTGTTGCCTGAATGAATGCACCCTTGTGGGGAAAGGCAGACCTTGCTGCTGGGGAAGGAAGAGCAGAGGGGACAGAAAAAGTCCTTAAATGTCAGGAATCAACAGCCGAGAGGACACAAGTTCAGCAATCGAGAACTTAGATAGACCAGAAGCGTCCAATCTTTTGGTTTGGTTTCCCTGGGCCACAGTGGAAGAAGAATTGTCTTAGGCCACATGTAAAATACACTGACATTAATGATAGCCGATGAGCTAAAAAAAAAAAAATTCACAAAGAATTTCACAAGAAAATTTACGAATTTGTGTTGGACTGCATTCAAAGCTGTCCTGAGCTGCATGCAGCTGGTGCACCGCAGGTTGGAGGAGCTTGGCTTAGACGTTGCTGTCACACGTAACAGAGCTCAGTCCCCATCAGCTCAGCCTTCTGAGGGAAAAATGCCGAAGGAGAGTAGGGCAGAGGCAGAGAGATGAGACATGGCCTCTGGAGGAGAGGTGAGGGCAGGATAGTACCCAGTAGCCCAGGAGAGGAGAGACAAATGGGACTGTGAGCCAGGGATGGAGACGCAAAGCTGGGAAGCGCCCCCATCGCCTCTGGGAGGATGGCTGGTGTCTCCAGGGGTGAGCCCGCCTCAGGACATGAGCCAGCGGAACCCAAAGATAGAGCCTCTGGAAAAACTTCAGCTGCCCCAGCCCCAGGCCAAGGCCTGGCTCGCCTGTGGCTCACCTAAGCCGCGGGCAGCCCCAAGAACCCGATCCCAGCAGCAACTGCATGGCCAGCAGCACCACAGCCGCGCCATCTTTATACTTAATTTGAATGGACTCAGATACATCAATTTTTCACTTTATTGTTTGTATTTTTGGGGAGTGTTGTTGAAGTCTTTCCCCAGCCCTAGGCCACAAAGTTACTTCTTACATCTGCTTTAGAGTGTTACTGTTCACTTTATTTTATTATTATTATTACTTTTTTGTTTTTGAGATGGCATCTTGCTCTGTCACCCAGGCTGGAGTGCAGTGGCGCGATCTGGGCTCACTGCAAGCTCGGCCTCCCAACTTCACCCCATTCTCCTGCCCCAGCCTCCTGAGTAGCTGGGACTACAGGGGCCCGCCACCACACCCGGCTAATTTTTTGTATTTTTAGTAAAGACGGGGTTTCACCATATTAGCCAGGATGGTCTCGATCTCCTCACCTTGTGATTCGCCCGCCTGGGGCTCCCAAAGTGCTGGGATTACAGGTGTGAGACACCGCGCCTGGCCATTTATTATTTTTTTTCTTATACTTTCAGTTATAGGGTATATGTGCACAACGTGCAGGTTTGTTACATATGTATACATGTGCCATGTTGGTGTGCTGCACCCATTAACTAGTCATTTACATTAGCTATTTCTCCTAATGCTATCCCTCCCCCCTCTCCCCACCCCACCATAGGCCCTGGTGTGTGATGTTCTCCACCCTGTGTCCAAGTGTTCTCACTGTTCAATTCCCACCTATGAGTGAGAACATGCGGTGTTTGGTTTTCTGTCCTTGCAATAGTTTGCTCAGAATGATGGTTTCCAGCTTCATCCATGTCCCTACAAAGGACATGAACTCATCCTTTTTTGTGGCTGCATAGTATTCCATGACTTATATGTGGCACATTTTCTTAATCCAGCCAGTCTGTCGTTGATGGACATTTGGGTTGGTTCCAAGCCTTTGCTATTGTGAATAGTGCCACAATAAGCATACCTGTGCATGTGTCTTTATAGTAGCATGATTCTGAGGCCTCCTCAGCCACGTGTAACTGTAAGTCCAATTAGACTTCTTTTTCTTCCCTGTCTCAGGTATGTCTTTATCAGCAGTGTGAAAGTGACCTAATACAGTAAATTGGTACAAGTAGAGTGAGGCATTGCTGAAAAGATACCCTGAAATGTGAAAGCAACTTTGCAACTGGGTAACAGGCAGAGGTTGGGATGGTTCGGAGGCTTCAGAAAAAGACAGGACAATGTGGGCAAGTTTGGAACTTCCTAGAGACTTGTTGAATGGCTTTGACCAAAAGCCTGATAGCGATATGGACAATAAGATCCAGGTTGAGGTGGTCTCAGATGGAGATGAGGAACTTGTTAAGAACTGGAGCAAAGGTGACTCTTGTTATGTTTTAGCAAAGAGACTAGCGGCATTTTGCCCCTGCCCTAGAGATTCGTGGAACTTCAAACTTGAGAAAGATGATTTAGGGTATCTAACAGAAGTAATTTCTAAGCAGCAAAGCATTCAAGAGGTGACTTGGATGCTGTTAAAGGCATTCAGTTTTATAAGGGAAGTGGAGCATAAATGTTCAGAAAATTTGCAGCCTGACAATGTGATAGAAAAGGAAAACCCATTTTCTGAGGAGAAATTCAAACCTGTTGCAGAAATGTGATGAGTAATGAAGAACCTAATGTTAATCCCCAAGACAATGGGGAAAATGCCTCCAGGGCATGTCAGAGGTCTTCACGGCAGCCCCTCCCATCACAGGTCCAGAGGCCTAGGAAAAAATGGTTTCATGGGCTGGGTCCAGGGTCTGTATGCTGTGTGCAGCCTATGGACTTGGTACCCTGTGTCCCAGCTGCTCCAGCTATGGCTGAAAGGAGCTAACACAGAACTCAGACCGGGGCTTCAGAGGGTGCAAGTCCCAGGTTTTGGCAGCTTCCACCTGGTGTTGAGCCTGTGAGTGCACAGAAGTCAAGAAATGGGGTTTGAAACCTCCCCCTAAATTTCAGAAGATGTAAGGAAATGCCTGGATGACCAAGCAGAAGTTTGCTGCAGGGGCAGCTTCTCATGGAGAACCTCTGCTAGGGCAGTGTGGAAGGGAAATGTGGGGTTGGAGCCCCCACACAGAGTCCCTACTGGAGCACCACCTAATGGAGCTATGAGAAGAGGAACACCATCTCCAGACCCCAGAATAGTAGATCCACTGATAACTTGCACTGTTTGCCTTGAAAAACTGCAGATACTCAATGCCAGCCCAAGAAAGCAGCTGGGATGGAGGCTGTACCCTGCCAAGCCACACAGATGGAGCAGTGCTAGCCCATGGGAGCCCACCTCTGGCATCAGCATGACCTGGATGTAGGACCTGGAGTCAAAGGAGATCATTTTGAAGCTTTAAAATTCAACTGCCCCAGTGGACTTCGGACTTGCATGGGCCCTGTAATGCCTTCACTTTGGACAATTTCTCCCATTTAGAACAGCTGTATTTACCCAATACCTGTAGCTCCATAATATCTAGGAAGTAATTAGCTTGCTTTTGATTTTACAGGCTCATAGGCGGAAGGGGCTTGCATTGTCTCAGATGAGACTTTGGACTGTAGACTTTTGGGTTAATGCTGAAATGAGTTGAGACTTTTGGGGATTGTTGGGAAGGACTGATTTGTTTTGAAATGTGAGGACATGAGATTTGGAGGGGCCGGGGCAGAATGATATGGTTTGGCTCTACCAATATTTCATCTTGAATTGTACTCCCAAAATTCCCACATCTTGTGGGAGGGACCTGGTGGGAGATAATTTGAATCATGGGAGTGGTTTCCCTCATATTGTTCTTGTGGTTAGTAGATGGATAAGTCTCATGAGATCTGATGGTTTTGTTAGGGGTTTCCCCTTTTGCCTCTTCCTCATTTTCTCTTGCTGCCACCCTGCAAGAAGTGCCTTTTGCCATGATTTTGAGGCCTCACTAGCCATGTGGAACTATAAGTCCAATTAAACCTCTTTTTCTTCCCAGGCTTGTGTATATCTTTATCAGCAGTGTGAAAATATACTAATACACCACATTTGGTGGGTCCCAAGTTCTTTTCCCGCATCCAAGAAGAATGAGATTATGCTGACAATCAAAGGGTAAGAAGGATCGAGAAGAGTTTTATTAAGCAACAAAACAGCTCTCAGCAGAGAGGGGATGCAAGGGTGGTCCCCCACCCAAGGTAGGGTGGTCTCTTCCTCACTGTGGCTTGGTCCAGGGCTTTTATGGGCTTTTATGGGAGTGCATGCTGATTGGTTTTTGAGTATGCAAAAAAGGCTAAAACAAAGGCACCATTTAAAGGTGGGCACAACAGTATAAAAAAGCAATTAGGGGAGGGTAGATATACATAAAATAGGTGAAGGGTGGGGATCAATTAGAGGAAAGTGTGCCAAGTGGGCAGGGAGGTTCTAAATCCAGTCCATGGATTTGACTTGTAGCTTGGCTTTCGGGGTACAAACTGCCTGTGGCTTGAAGGTGGGATTTCATCAGTGACTCACACCTCTCTGCCTAGGCATTTGACTACCTCCTACCGCTATCATTTCTATTGATGTATGTAGCTATAGTTAGTTATTCCAATTGTTGTATAGTAATTAATTGCATAAGTATACTTCAGTTTATTTATGCATTTATTTTTGATGGAAATTTGGGCTGTTTTCAGTTTTTGGGTATTACTAACAATGAGCCTTCTTTTGCATATCTCTTATACCAGCAAGGGTTTCTTTAGAGTATTTAGCTAGCAATGGAATTGATGATTCCATTCATGTGCATGTTCAATTTTGCAAGGAGATACCAACCTGTTTTCAAAAGTGGTTGCAACAGTTTACAAGTTTACATCTCCTGCCCCCAGTGGTGTATAAAAGTTCCTATTGCTCTACATTCCTGTCAATACCAAGTGTATTAGTCCATTCTCATGCTGCTAATAAAGACATACCCTAGACAGGGTAATTTATAAAGGAAAGAGGTTTAATTGACTCACAGTTCAGCATGGCTGGGGAGGCCTCATGAAACTTACAATCATGGCAGAAGGAGAAGCAAACATGTCATTCTTCACATGGTAGCAGCAAGAAGTGCCAAGCAAAAGGGGGAAATGTCCCTATTCAAACCATTAGATCTCATGAGAACTCTCTCACTATCACAAGAGCAGCATGAGGATAACTGCCCCCCATGATTCAATTACCTCCCGTGAGGTCACTCCTATGACACATGGGGATTATGGGAACTACATTTCAAGCTGAGATTTCAGTGGGGACACAGCCTAACCATATCATTCCACCCCTGGACCCTCCCAAATTTCATTTCCTCATATTTTAAAACATAATCATGCTCTTCCAACAGTCACCCAAAGTCTTAACTCATTCCAGTGCTACCTCAAATGTCCAAGTCTAAAATTTCATGTGAGACAAGGCAAGTCCCTCCTGCCTATGTGTCTGTGAGATCAAAACCAAGTTCGTTACTTTCTAGATACAATGGGGGTACAGGCATTGGGTAAATATACCCATTCCAAATGGGAGAAATTGGCCAAAACAAAGGAGCTACAGGCTCCATGCGAGTCCAAAATCCAATAGGGCAGTCAATAAACCTTAAATTTCCAAAATGATCTCCTTTGACTCCATGTCTCATATCTAAGTCACACTAATACAAGAAATGGACTCTCACAGCCTTGGGCAGCTGTGCCCCTGTGACTTTGTAGGGTCTAGCCCTGCTCCAGGTTGCTTTCACAGGCTGCTGAGTGTCTGTGGCTTTTCCACATGCACAGGTGCAAGCTGTAGGTGAATCTGCCATTCTGGGATCTAGAGGATGGTGACCCTCTTCTCATAGCTCCACTAGGCAGTGCCCCAATGGGGACTCTGTGTGAGGGCTCTGATCCCACATTTCCCTTCTACACTGCACTAGTAGAGGTTCTCCAAGAGGGTTCTGCCCCTGCAGCAAACTTCTGCCTGGACATCCAGGTATTTCCATACATCCTCTGAAATCTAGGTGGAGGGTTCAAAATCTCAGTTCTTGACTTCTGTGCATGTACAGGACCAACACCACATGGAAGCTGCCAAAGCTGGGGGCTTACATTCTTTGAAAGCAATGACCTGAGCTGTACGTTGGCCCCTTTTAGCCATGGCTGGAGCAGCTGGGTCACAGTCTCAAGGCTGTACACAGCAAGGGGGCCCTGGACTTGTCCCAGGAAACCATTTCCTCCTACTAGGCCTCTGGGCCTGTGATGGGGGGTATAGCTGTGAAGGTCTCTGACATGCCCTGGAGATGTTTTCTTTATTATCTTAGTGATTAACATTCAGTTCCTTCTTACTAATGCAAATGTCTGCAGCCAGCTTGAATTTCTCCCCAGAAAATGAGTTTTTCTTCTCTACCACATTTCCATCCTCAGGCTGCAAATTTTCCAAACTTTTATGCTTTGCCTCTTCTTGAATGCTTTGCCACCTAGAAATTTCTTTCACCAGATACTCTAAGTCATCTCTCTCAAGTTCAAAGTTCCACAGATGTCTGGAGCAGGAGCAAAATGCTGCCAGTCTCTTTGTTAAAGCATAACAAGAGTCACCTGTGCTCCAGTTCCTAACTAGTTCCTTATCTCCATCTGAGACCACCTCAGCCTGGACTTTATTGTCCATATCACTGTCAGCATTTTGGTCAAAGCCATTCAACAAGTCCCTAGGAAGTTCCAAACTTCCCACATCTTCCTGTCTTCTTCTGAGCCCTCCAAACTATTCCAACCTTTGCCTATTACCCAGTTCCAAAGTCACTTCCACATTTTCAGGTGTCTTTACAGCAGCACCCTACTACTCAGTAGCAATTTACTGTGTTTGTATATTCTCACACTGCTAACAAAGACATACCCAAGACTGGGTAATTTATAAAGGTAATTTATACAGTTCAGTATGGCTGGAGAAGCCTCAGGAAACTTAACAATCATAGTGGAAGGAGAAGCAAACATGTTTTTCTTCACATGGCCGCAGTAAAGAGAAGTGCTGAGCAAACGGTGAAAAACTCCTTATGGAACGACCAGATCTTGTGAGAACTCACTCACTATCATGAGAACAGCATGAGGGTACCTACCACTATGATTCAATTACTTCCCACTGGGTACCTCCCATGGCAAGATGAGATTTGGGTGTGAACACAGCCAAACCATATCACCAAGTACTGTGAAATTCTAAAATTTTGCCAATTTGATGGGCATATTATTGTTCCTTTAATTTTATTTCTCGAGTTACTTGTGTGTTTTAGCATCTTTTCATATGATTATTAGCCAGGCAGGTTTCTTCATCTGTAAAGTGCCTATACAATTCTTTTTTCCATTTCCTTTTTGGGATATTTTTCTTTTGATACAGACTTATCCTCTACATATTCTGAATAGTAATCATTTGTCAGTTATCTATATTGAAAATACATTGTCTCACTTTGTGTCTTCGTCACTTTCTTAATAGCATCTTTCTATTAATTGTAATTGTTAATTTTGGTGTGGTCAGAGTTCTCAATCTTTCATAGTTAGTGCTTTTGTGTCCACTTTAAGAACTCATTAGTTTCCTTGAGGTAATAGAGATATTTTTATATATTATCTTCTAGGATCTTTATTATTTTGCCTTTTACATTTAGAGATATAATACATCTGGAACTAATTTTTGTGCAAGTGTGAGGTGAAGGTCAATTTTAATTTTTTTATAGATATCCATTTTTTCAGCTTATTTATTGCTTTTATTCATGTATTTATTGAAAAGATGTGCTTTTTTCTCTACTTCTCTGTAATGCTGCTTTTTTTTTTTTTTTTTACAAAATCAGGAGTCTACATATGCTTAAGCTATTTCTGGGCTTTTTATGCTAGCCAATTGGTCCTTTTTGTCTTTTTTAATGCTAATATCACACTTACCTTAAAACAATAGTTTTATATTAGGTCTTGATACCTAGTGGAAGACTTCCTCATACATTTTTCTTCCTCTTAATGGATGTTTAGGTTATTCTTCACCTTTCCCATTTTCATATTTCCATTTTAGACCCAGTTTGCTAAATTTATGCCATACCTCCACTCCACATACACATAAAATCTTTTAATTTTTGCAATGATCTTATTAGATCAATTTTCAAAGAACTGATATTTTTATAATATTGAGTTTCCAATTATTAAGATGTCCCTAATTTCTCTCAATGTTTTTTATACGTGCTTATGAAGGCTTTATGCTGTATACCAAATTTGGAACTGAGAAATTTTATTTGCAGTTTCAATTTCCAGAAGTATTTTTTCAAGCAAACTAGAATGGGATCCAAAGAACTGACTGAGATATGTAATTCAATAGAATCTCTTTCTCTCTTTTTTTTTTTTTCCAATTTTTAGACAGAATCTTGCTCTGTCACCCAGGCTGGAGTGCAGTGGTGCAGTCATGGTTCACTGCAACCTCAACCTCCTCTGCTCAAGCAATGCTCCTGCCTCAGCCTACTGAGTAGCTGGGAGTACAGGTGAGTGCCACAATGCCAAGCTAATTTTATTTTATTTATTATTTTTTGTAGAGACAGAGTCTCACTTTGTTGCCCAGGCTGATTCCACATTCTGGGTTCGGGTGATCTCCTTGCCTTGGCTTTCCAAAGTGCTGTGATTACAGGTATGAGCCATCATGTCCAGCCCCTGATAGGATTTTTAATTATACTTTTCTTGAGGTATAATGGATATAACTTAAAATTCACTCAATATATCCAATGACTGTTAGTATTTATAGAGTTGTGCAACTATTATCCATTTTATTTTAGATGATTACTATCACTTCAAAAAGTTTCCTTCTGCATGTTTGCAGTCAGTCTTTGCTCCCCCTCCCAGCCCGAGGCAATTATTTATCAACTTTCTGTCTCCATAAATGTACTTATTTTTGGAAATCTCATATAAATGAAATTATATAATATATAGTATTTTGCATCTGGCTTCTTTGCACTTGGCATACTATTTTTTAGGTTTATCCATGTTGTAACACATATCAGTATTTCAGTCCTTATAATTGGTGAAGAGTATTCAATAGTATAAACATACCACATTCTGTTTAACCTGAACTGGTTACTGTGGATAATGCTGCTATGAACATTTGTATAGAAGTTTTTGTGTGGATGTATGTTTTTGTTTCTCTTAGGTAGATTCCTAGGGGTGAAATAGTCAGATAGTATGTTATAGAGGAGATAAAACTTTTCCTCTACCCTCTTAGGTTCAGTGGGCGGGAGGCCTGTGTATTAAACTGACAACATCCAAGGTACCATTAGAAATAGTATTTTTAATTAAAAAAAGTAAACTGACAACAGATTAACAGGAGAAAAGGCATACAAGTTAATTAGTGTTTAATTTTACATGCGTGAGAACATCAGAGAAACAAGAGAATACCCAAAGAAGCAGTGCGATTTGAGAGTTTATATGCTATCTTTTTCCCTCTAAGGGAAAAAGAAGAGGGAAAAGACTTTTTTTTTTTAATCTTTATATTCTTTTTAATAATATTTAAAATATTAGGACACATATCAGGCTTTCTTTTCCTAACTAAATAAAGAATATTCCTTTGATACTTTTTAAAATTATTATACTTTAAGTTCTAGGGTACATGTGCACAACGTGCAGGTTTGTTACATATGTATACATGTGCCATGTTGGTGTGCTGCACCCAT
>NW_012117155.1:860680-972332 GCF_000951035.1 Colobus angolensis palliatus
TAGATGAACTTGTAGTAATTTCAAAGATATCTTTTCTGTTCCATTGGTCTATATCTCTGTTTTGGTACCAGTACCATGCTGTTTTGGTTACTGTAGTGTTGTAGTATAGTTTGAAGTCAGGTAGTGGACTTTCTGGGCAGTGGGCAAGATTAATTCCTTGAGTGATTACAAGGTCATGAAGATTTTTCTCCTCTAACTTTTTTTTTTTTATTGAATTTAGAGTTTTAGTTTCTATATTTAGGTCCATGTAACCCATTAGGGTTAATTTTCTTTTGTATGATGTGTGGTGATGATAGTGGCAGAAGGAAAACAAATCCTAGGCAGACATGGGGTGGGTCCCTGGTGAAACCTGACCTTCAAGCTGAAGACAGTTTAAAGCCCAGCTACAAGTCCTGGGTAAATTCACAGACCAGATTGAGAGCCTCTCTTCCTGTTTGGTATGCTTTCTTCTGATTGATCTCTGCCTTTCACCTATTTTATATATACCTACCCTTCCCTAATTGGTTTTTTACACTGTTGTGCTCATCTGGCCTTTTTTGCATATTCACAAACCAATCAGCATGCACTGCTCCATTCTGAGTCCATAAAAGACCTGGACCCAGCCACAGTGAGAGAGAGACCACCTGACTTTGGATAGGGGACCACCCTTGCATCCCCTCTCTGCTGAAAGCTGTTTGTCACTCAATAAAATTCTTCTGCACCCTCCTCACCCTTTGTCAGTGTAACCTCATTCTTCTTGGACATGTGACAAGAGCTCAGTACACACTCAACACAAGTACAAAGAAGGCTGTAACACTGTGGACCTCTGCCTTCCACTGGCAGAGGGTAGCCTCCTCACGCAATGGGAAGCAGTGGTAGGGCCAAGCCAGCCCTGGAGCCACGGGGCTGGAGCCGACCAACAGAACAGGGCTGACAGAGCTGTTAATGTACTGCCATCTGTTGGGCTGCAGACGGCAGGACTAAAAGAGCTAATTAGCATACTGTAACACTCCCTCTGGGGCTTTGGGGTTGTGGGCCCCACTGCCTGGATGCCACTGTGTTCCCCTCAGTTCAACACGCCTGGTCCAGTGACAAACGCTGCACAGAGCCCACTCCTGTGCTGGTGCTTGGAACAGCTGTCCTGACCCCACACTTGCTCACTCACAAACCCCCTTCTTCTAGGGGCTGAGCACCTAGTTGTGGTGGCCATGGGATACATGCCAGGATGCAAGTCAGGTGTGGCACAGCAAGCCAAGTAGATGGGGCATCTCCTGTGGCAAATCCAGGCCTGAGCAAGGCCTGAGAAGTAGTATTGCTGGCTGGAGGTCTCTGGCTGGCAAAGTGATGGAGAAAAATCTGGCATCAGTAAGGATGTAAGTTCTTCTTCTTCTTTTTTTTTTTTTGCATATGAATATCCAATTGCCCTGGTACCAGACCCCATTTTTTGAAAAGACTATCCTTTCTTTGTTGAATTTTCTTGGCACATTTGTTGAAAATCAATCAATCATGAATATAAGGGTTTATTTCTGTACTCTCATTTTTATTTCATTGCTCTCTATGCTTAGTTCTGTGCCAATACCACACCATCTTGATATTTTGATTCCTGTACAGTGCATTAAGATTTTTTTTTGTTTAGTTTGTTTCTGTTTTTTTTTTTTTCTTTGAGGCAAGGTCTCACTCTGTTGCCCAGGCTGGAGTACGGTGGCATGAACATGGCTCACTGTAGCCTCAATCTCCTAGCCTCAAGCAATCAAGTGTTCCTCCCGCCTTAGCTTCCCAAGTAGCTGGGACCACAGGCATGTGACCCCCTCATCCTGCTAATAATTTTTTCTTATTAAAAAAATTTTTCTTGGGTAGAATTGGTGTCTATGTTGCCTAGGCTGGTCTTGAACTCCTGAGCTCAACCAATCCTCCTGCCTTGGCCTACCAATGTGGGGATTACAGGCATGAGCCACCACAACTGGCCTATTTTTATTTTTTTGTAGAGACAGGGTCTCAACATGTTGCCCAGGCTGGTCTCAAACTCCTGAGCTCAGGCAATCTGCCCACCTCTGCCTCCTGAGTAGTTAGGACCACAAGCATGCACCACCCTGCCCACTTTTTAAATTTTTTGTAGAGATGAAGTCTTATTATGTTGCCCAGGTTGGTCTTGAACTCTTGAGCTCAAGTAATCCTTACTCCTTGGCCTCTCAAAGTGCTGGGGTTCTAGGCGTGAGCCACCTGCCTGACCTAAATTTTTAAAAATCTCAAAGTGTAACTTCTCCAATTTTGCTTACCTTTTTCATAAATCTTTTGGCTATTCTAGATCTTCTGCATTTCTATGCAAATTATGGATTATCTTGTCAATTTCCACTAAAAAAGTCTAACAGTATTTTCCAAAAACTGAAACTTTTGAGATTTTTACCCTATTGCAAGCTAATAAGTTTCAGAAAAAAGTCTTCAGACCTCTGCTTTACCCTAACATTCCAGGTCCTTATGTTTCAATTTAAATCTACTTTTCTCTTATTTATTCCTTTTAATTGCTCATTGTTCCCCTTATAAAGATACTTACTTTTAGCCATTTGTATGTCTTTGATGGTCTCTCCATAGGAATGTTCTTTGCTATTATCTACTTATGCATGAATCCTATTCTTTAAGGCCCACTTTAGACATCATTCCTTTCCTTTCCCTTTTCTGTGCTTCCCTGATCTCTTTAGTTAGAAGCATTTTTTTGGTGTCAAACTTATCAAAATAAATAAAAATAAGTAATCTTTATCTGTCTTCTCAAAAATGAAAAAATAAAAATAAGTAATCTTATGTCTGGATGCAGTGGCTTATGCCTGTAATCCTAGCAATTTGGGAGGCTGAGGCAGGTGGATCACCTGAGGTCAGAAGTTCGAGACCAGCCTGGCCAATATGGTGAAACCCCATCTCTACTAAAAATACAAAAAGTTAGCTGGGCATGGTGGCACATGCCTGTAATCCCAGCTACTCAGGAGGCTGAGGCAGGAGAATCACTTGAACCAGGGAGGCGGAGGTTGCAGTGAGTGGAGATTGCACCACTGCACTCCAGCCTGAGCAACAGAGAGACTCCATCTAAAAAAAAAAAAAAAGATCTTCATCTCTGTCCTCCCATAACACATTGTTTCTACCTTTGACCCAACTTAATTTTCCTTTTATTTAGTTATACATCTCATTTTGTCAGAATATGTATAATATCATCTGAATCTCTTAGTATTCTTTTTTTTCCAGTTTTGTAAAGAAGCCTTGCTATGTTGCCCAGGCTAGTCTCAAACTCCTGTCAAGTTATCCTCCCGCCTCCCAAAGTGCTGAGATTATAGACACATGCCACAGTGTCCAGCTCTTTTGGTATTCTTACACAGGGTCTTGATTAATAAATGTATTTGCTGAATAGGGTTCGAGGTATTTTTGCGGGTGATTTTCCTGTTCCTGCCATTAGATGGCAGTGCTCAAACTTAGTAGTGCAAAGAAATACCAGGTTTTAACAATAAATAGGATTCTGGGTCTGTGGTCTTATCTGCTTTGAAACAATATTGCCTTAGCATGCTATAATACAAACTACCAAATGATCTTGTTTATTCACTGCTACTATATGAAACTTCTCTTTCTGTAGTGACCTCTTTGGTGTGTGGAAGAGAGACTTTCATTAAAGTTCTGAACCTTAGCCTATGCAGTCAGCTAGCATTTACAAATCATTATGTAGAGCAGATTTGTGATTGTCTAAATTAATGGCATTACCTACCAAATGTATAACTGTTACCAGTGCTACTACATTAATATTTGAAAGATTATCTTTTTTTTTTGAAACGGAGTCCTGCTCTGTCTGTCGCTCAGCCTGGAGTGCAGTGGCACAAGCTCCGCTCACTGCAAGCCCCGCTTCCCGGGTTCACGCCATTCTCCTGCCTCAGCCTCCTGAGTAGCTGGGACCACAGGCGCCCGCCACCACCCCTGGCTAAATTTTTTGTATTTTTAGTAGAGACGGGGTTTCACCATGTATTTTTAGTAGAGACGGGGTTTCACCATGTTAGCCAGGATGGTCTGGATCTCCTGACCTCATGATCCACCCGCCTCGGCCTCCCAAAGTGCTGGGATTACAGGCGCGAGCCACCGTGCCCGGCCGGTTAATTCTCTTTTAAAGCAAAGAACACTAGAAACTTTATTAGATTTTATATTTTCTCCCAACCCCCATTCTCTTTTGTTTTTGAAGAACAGCAGAATGAAATGAGCTCCAGGACCAATCCAAGTAGGGTATGATGGTTTGAACAGATTCCAGCATGGAACAAAGTATCCATATTTTGCCTGAAGTCTTTCATTCATATGATTCTTCTAATGCTTCCTGGAAAATTCCAAGAACTTGATGTGAAATTACGCTTAACAGAGCACCCACTTGGCCTATGGCAGGTGCATTAGTCCATTCTTGCACTGCTATAAAGAAAAGAGTTTTACGCTCACGGCTCTGCAGGCTGTACAGGAACCCCGAGGGCTTCTGCTGGACTTCTGGGGAGGCCTCAGGAAGCTTAGAATCATGGCAGAAAACCAAGGGAAGCAGGCACGTCCTATATGGTGGGAGGAGGGAGGGTGGGGGAGGCGCCACACACTTTTAAATAACAGATTTCACCAGAACTCCCTAACACCAGAATGGCAAAAATGGGGAAATCTGCCCCCATGATCCAACGACCTCCAACACTGGGGATTACAATTTGACATGAGATTCAGGTGGGACACAGATCCAAACCATATCAGCAGGGTTAGAATAACTTTTTTGTTTTCCTACTAAGTGTGGGCTTATTTGTAGGGCGAGTAGGGTAAGCCAAATAAAACCATAGTATACATAGTATTTTTCATATAGTATACATATTATTTTATATGTAATAATATGAAAATAATGTGTCTAAAGGAAGGTGAGTGGAAACTCTACAGCAAAATACCAGTCTTTCTCTACAAGAGGACAGCTTCTATTTTGATATAAGAAAATGGTTCCTGTTTGACGGACCTCATTAGCTCTAACTTGGACTACAGAATGACTTCTTTTGAGCAGAGCTTACAGGAAATTTTGATAAGTGAAGACTGATGACGTTTTTGTTTTTTGCCTGAGAATTTTCTGTTTCTCTGAGAAACTGTATCACAAAATTACTATTAGATTGCTCTTATGTAGACAACTTGAAATTATTGGCAATTTCCAATTTAGCAAAATGTTGGCTATAATAACTTAGTGAATTATGACAACAACCTGTTTCTCTTAGGTTTCTGACATCTAAGTGTTCTTACAGGACAAAGATGAAGCTGTAATTGTCCAGCTCAACTGCTCATCTCCTTAGCATAAACACTGACTTGGAAAATACTTTGCGTATCACACGGTAGGAGCCTGGGAATGTTCTCATCCAAACTAAACAGTGGTTAAAGGTTTTTCAACAAAGTTCTTGCTCCAATATCTGTTTTCATACCCAATTACTCAAAGCAGATCCTCTTCCTCTTTGCTTCCTCTCCTTGCAATGCCCTTCCCTCTCTTCCCTAAACTGGAGAACTTACTTATGCTCAAGATTCAGCGCAAGTGTCACTCCCAGGTGAAGGCTTTCTCAACAAGGCCGCGGGGAACAGCCGGTTACTCCCTGTCTGCTCCCAGAGCTCAGGCAAGCAAGCAGCTCGGCTTTTATCAGAGAATAATGGGATTATCTATTTTCCTGTAGGTCTCGCCCCGAGGGTGTAAGCTTCGAGGGCGGAGACTGTGTCTTTTACACTTTTTCCCGTTTTTATTGTCCAGCCAGCCCATGTTTCCTAGGCAGCCAAGCTGAAGGAGTTTCCGCGGGCATACGGGTTCCCGCCAACCGAGCGTTTAAAAATAAGCAGCGGGGTACACTACGGAACAGAGGGTGTCCCTCACGACGACCGACTTTCATCGGTTCCAGCTGGTCGACGCCGGCAGAAGCAATTTTGGAGTTTGCTTTGATGAGGAAAACGCTTTCCCTGAAGAGTCCCTGCGATATTTCTCCCACTCTGTGACCGAGACACTGTCCGCTTTTCTCTAACGGTGACAGAAAGTCAATGGGAAAACGTGGGATTCAAAGGTTTGAAGGTAACAGCCCTCAGCCACTCGGGATCCAGGCTCGCGGTTGACCCAAGCTGATGTCTGTGAGGAGAGGTCGCGCTGCGCCTTCCTCTCGGCGCCGCCAGCCCACAGGCTGAGATCCCACCGGAGGCCGCCACTCCCTCAACTGCCTTCTCCCTTGGTAACCCGCCCACTCCTGGGCGGACAGCATCGTTCTCGCGAGAATGCGGCTGGCCTCGCCTCTTCGGATTGCGCGTTCTCGCGAGAAGAGGCTGAGGAACCGGCCTGCAACCTGCCAGGGCGGCTCTGCTACGCGCAGCCGCCTCAGTGGCAGCCTCCACAGCAACCTCTGGAGGGATCTGGCTGAGGAGGAAGTGGCGGTGTCACTGGCCTCGGCCTTTGTCCCAATCTTCTGTGGGCACTGAAGGGGGACTACAGGTTCGAGAGTGAGTGGACTCAGCTGGGGAACTCGACGGGGGCGGCGCGGGAGGCTGGGCTTGGCTGGGGCGAAAGAGGAAAAGGGCGGAGGGGCCAATCTGGGCGTGAGAGCCAGGCTGCTGTGGCGGTGGTCTGGGCGACCGGACCCTGCTCGGGGACTGTGGGTGGTGTTTTGGGCTCCGGCCACGAGCACCCAATTAGGAGAGGCCGGGATAAGACTTGAATTTTGCGGCTGCTGCTTTTGGGTTGGAAGTCCGGAGGCCTTTCCCCGGGGATGTAGGCGATACCCTCATGCCTTTCCAGGGCAGAAGAACCCCGTGCCCCGCCCCTTTCCTGTCATCTCAGACGAACGCAGTGACATCCTGAGGAGGGCGCATCACAATAGGGAATAAGGTGGTGGGCAGCCTCCCTCTGGGTGAAGAGGAGTGATACCCCACTAATGTGCTGCGTGGTTTTATGCTGTAACCGTTTTACATGTGGTAAAGCTTTGTTTTCTTAAAACTTGCACGGAAAAGGGTCTGGTCTCTTCTTTAGATGCAGGTGCCCTGACACCCTTATCTTTGGGAATGGGGCGGGGGAAGGTGAGACATCAGTTAGTAATTGGTTAGTGTGGGCCAGTGTGACTGTTCCTGGGCCTCACAGATTTCAGCTTCTGCTTTCTCGTCAGTATTGAGTCTGTGATGAAAAGTCAGTAGTCCAGACATGCTGAAAGATAGAGCTTTACTTGCTTGTGGCTTTGTGCACTTAGCAAACGAGATTATTTTAGGAAGATTTATTATTTTTCAGAGTTTTCATGCTTTTTGTTTAAATTAGCAATCTAAATGAAACAGCACAGGATATTAGTTGTATTTGTACAACTGAGTTCCTTCCCGCCCCTATCCTCCCAACCCCCGAAGTACACAAATTTGATCAAAATGTTTTAGAGAGGGGGTTAGGGATAAATTTTCAATGAAAGAGACTGTAGAAATCAGAATAAGAGATATAATAAAGAATGCAGCCATAAGGGCCAAAAGAGTTTCTGTGTTAGAGAGCCTGTCCAGGATTGAAGTTCAGGCCTGAAACCCAGGTCTGCAGTTGTCATTTGAACATAAAGCAGAAAGCAGTAGAAAATACTTGGGAAGGGATTTGAAAGTGGACTAAGACTGGTTAAAAAGCAAAAAAAAAAAAAAGTGAGAAGAATTATTTCTGATGATGTAAATGTGTTTTATAAATTTTCCCAACATTTCTCAGCGTGTATGACCTAACTGCTATTATATTAATACATACAAAGTAGGAAGGAAGGTTCTAAAGCATGGAATGTGGTAAGGAACCACCAGAGAGTAACAGTGTTCAGTCAGAAAAGCTTTTAGTGTTTCAACAATGTTTTTGTGTTCTTTCATCTTTTTTCTCACTCCCAAAAAAGCTTTCAGATGGACTTTTAACGCTATGTAATTATGTTACCCTTCCACCAGTCTGAATCTTTCTCACTCCTAAGCCGTGTGAATTTTTAAAATTGTTAACTATGGAGTTGTAAACCGCTGTGGTCTGCTTTTGGCTTTTTATAGTAGGTAACTTAGGGAAGTATGAAAGTGATATGGAATATATTATGCACCTTTCAAAGCCATAGCATGAGCAACAAACTCACATGCCTTCGGGTACTAGTTAGATAATGAAAATGAGGGAAATGCACTATGCCTTATCAGAGAGACATCCAAGTCTGAGGTCCCCCTAATCAGTGCCATATATGAATATGGACTCCATCTTCAGCATTCTCAAGAGAAACCAGAAATCTAGATTTTTGCATTCAGTGTCTTGCGTCTTAAAAATATTGGCAACTAATTAAAACCATTAAAAATATCATGTGGCTGAATCAAATTCAAACCTGTCTATAGTTGCATTCTCCTCTCCAGTTTAGAAGCTCTGTTATAGATTAAAATTAATAAATTTTATGACTGGAAAAAAAGGAGGTTTAAAGCAAGTTTGGAGTTTCAAACTTAAGGGGTCTTGGGGAAAAATGTCATGTCTAGTTGAAAACAGTAGTTAAATTTAATAGCCTTTAAGTATGGTAGGGCAAATTGAACTGGTATTTGCTATAGACATTCTAACTGTGGAAATAACTGAGGAAAAAACATCTCAGTATTTATGGTTTAAGAACTCAGAGTTCTGAGCATAGCTGATTTATAGGTATCTTATACAGAAATTGGATTATTTAGAAGCTGTTTATTGTACTTGCAGCTAATATATAAAATTAAATACAAGACACTGTCTATAGTCCATTTCAGGATTTGAATGTTTATTGTTTGCTGTGCTATCCCACATTGTCTTCCTAGGCATTGACTTTTACTGGAAGAAGTACTGATCCCTTGGATTTTATTCCATGCCAGATGGAGATTGGAGGGGTTTGGCAACAGGATGGAAAGAAATGGGTGGAGAAAGCGTGATGTGAAGCAACCATTCTTGTGCCCCTTCCTTACATTGTTTAAAGGATTGATTTGTATTAGTTTTTCTTGTAAGAAGGATAGGTACATTAATTGATTAAACTTAGTGCCTTATACATAGTAGAGTGTAATGACATGTATGGAATTGACCTTTGTGGATTAAGCCTCGTTTACCCATTAATGTAAAGTAATTTAATCACACAATCTGATTCATACCTAGTTGAGTTATGGGGAATGGGAGTGCTAGAGGTCAAACCTAAGTAAGAGGTGGTTTTTAGGGATATAGAGGGCAAGTTGAGGGTCTTCACTGGGGATAAGGGTGAGAGAGGAAGTTAGGTAAGGGAGAGAATTTTGAAAAGGTGGGTGAAATGATTAAGTACCCATTTGTGTATTGTGCAGTTTTACGAAGAGGTCTGCCTTTTGTAGCTAAATTTATCATAACTTGTGCAGAGACTACATAGAATATTGCTTTTTAATCAGGACTGCTTTGGGAATTTGCAGACTTGATTTTCATTTTAGCTCAGTCATCTCAGGCCAAGCTAGGCGAATATCTGTTAATTCAATCTTTGCCTCTCTCTGAAATAGGAAATGAAAGAAGAGGAGATACGTGTTATGTTTGTGAGATGCTCCTGTTGAAGAGCACTACTTCTGAGGAATGTGTTTTATATTTGAGAAGATTGTGCTTATTGAAGGGGGAACCATTATTTTTGTCTCTAGGTGTTTCTACCATGACTCATAAAGTAGGAAGTTCTTTTTTGGAAATAACTTTCACCTTCTTCCCATCCCCTGAGTGGCCGTCCCAAAGGAGGATTAGGGGAGGCTAGGGGAAGGGATTGAGTATACTTTTGTTCAATGCCTTATGATTCAATTTTTGGGACTCTCAATTCTTAGGCTATACATTGTCTATTCATTTGTATGTTAGGCTTATCTGAGCAGGCTGGACTACTAATACTATGAGGGAGAAGATAATGGAATGCCTACAGTTCTAACTGGGTAAGTTTAATTTGCAGTTGAAGTAATAAGGGTTTTTGCACATTGGATTCAGTTATATTTTTATCGTCATCTGTTTGGATCCTTTATTTTTTGTTGATTCTGAACCAAAAGGAAGGCGGGTCAGGAAGGTACAGATGTTACCTTGTTTTGTTAATGGAGAAAGAACTATTAAACTATTTCCTCCTTTTTAATAGATTCTTCATCAGGGTTCAAGTCAATGTTGCATTTCCCTTAATATATCTTGCTCTGGTTTACTTTGAGATCTTTGAAACTGAGACCTAGTTTGCTAAAGAATGTAGCAATCAGCCAGTCAGGCGTGGTGGTTCATGGCTCACATCTGTGATCCCAGCACTTTGGGAGGCTGAGGTGGGCGGATCACAAGGTCAGGAGTTCAAAACCAGCCTGGTCAACATGGTGAAACCCCATCTCTACGAAGAAATACAAAAGTTAGTCGGGCGTGGTGGCAGGTGCCTGTAATCCCAGCTACTCAGGAGGCTGAGGCAAGGTTGCAGTGAGCTGAGACGGTGTCATTGCACTCCAGACTGTATGACAGAGCGAGACTCCATCTCAAAAAAAAAAAGAATGTAGCAATCTATAACTTGAAGATGGAAGGTGAACAATCACTTTAAAAAGATGCTCTCTGAGAAAGGATTAAGAAATTGTCAGGTAATTGGGAATACAACGAGCTGAGTATTTGAAATAGTAGAAACTTGAACATAAAGAGGAATGATTTTAATTTAAATATGTAACCTTATATCACAGTAGATTTCTGAAGATTGTAAATTATCATTGCCAATAAAAGCATCTTTCTGGCCGGGTGTGGTGGCTCACGCCTGTCATCCCAGCACTTTGGGAGGCCGAGGTGGGCTAATCACGAGGTCAGGAGATCCAGACCATCCTAGCTAACGTGGTGAAACCCTGTCTCTACTAAAAATACAAAAAAGTAGCCGGACGTGGTGGCATGCGCCTGTAATCCCAGCTACTCGGGAGGCTGAGGCAGGAGAATCACTTGAACTTGGGAGGTGGAGATTGCAGTGAGCCAAGATCATGCCACTGCACTCCAGCCTGGGCGACAGAGCGAGACTGACTCTGTCTCAGAAAAAAAAAAAAAAAAATCTTTCTTCACCCTGTTAATAGTTTAATTATGTTATTCTGTTTAAATGTAAGGTATCTGATTATATGGTGCTTATTTTTGTCTTTGTAGTTGAAATGAGTGATCTATTGGTAATTTTGGTGACAACTTGAAATTATCGTTTAGTATTTAGCTCTGAATAAAAGTCTGTTATAGTGAATCACTGATTGAAGTACTTGATTAGAAACTATGAAAAATATTTTTCTAAGGTCATTTTATTTACTTATTTTGTTTATTTTTCCCTCCACCCATGAAAGCTGTAGGAACTAAGGTCATTTTAAATTGTAATCATACCTTTCTGCCTGAAGTGTCTTATTTAGCATCATTTAGATCTGAGTTTAAAGCCCACTGTTAGCTCTATGACAGTAATGTTAACCTCTCTGAGCCTTTGTTTCTGCACATGAAAAATGTATATAGAACACAATGGTCAGGGATTTTTCTTGTTTTTTTTTTTTGTTGTTGTTGTTTTGTTTTGTTTTGTTTTGAGACAGAGTCTCGCTCTGTCACCCAGACTGGAGTGCGATCTCGGCTCACTGCAACTTCCACCTCCTGGATTTAAGCAGTTCTCCTGCCTCAGCCTCTCTAGTCGCTGGGACTACAGGCTTACACCACCTCGTCCAGCTGATTTTTTTTTTTTTTTTTTTTTTGTATTTTAGTAGAGAATGAGTTTCACCATGTTGCCCAGGCTGGTCTCGAACTCCTGAGCTCGGGCAGTGCGCCCGCCTCGGCCTCCCAAAGTGCTAGGATTACAGGTGTGAGCCACTTCACCTGGCATGTCAGAGATTTAAGGATGAAATGAAATAAAAGTATATAAAAGTGCTATTATTAATAGTAAAATGATGTATAAGTTGTTAGCACTTTGTTCTGTGTTTATGCTTAGAAAATAGCATACTGGCATCATTGCCTCCTCCTCCTACCTCTCTATCTCCAGTGATCTTGAAACACATCCATTAGTTAGATTTACATACACATCTGACTATCTCACTTGGAGAGGACAAGTTCAACTGACTATTTGCAGCCTTGCCAATATCAGTCCTCCAATGAAAATTACAAAGCTTTTTCTTTTTTTCTTTTTACTTATTCTAGTAAGCATTGAACAATAGGAAGCTCTTTTTCTTGTTTTTCATATTGACATCTATTGGCTGATATCTGGTATTCTGTGTAATATGAATGCTAGGTAGAAAAGTAGGCCAAAGGGAAGAGATTAGAGTGAAGAGAGAGACTGTGTGACATTTTAAAAATTGTCTTTTGGGATACTGTTATCTACCTTTAAAAAAACCATTTTTATTAATTTAGATTATTTTCCTTTAGCATATTTGACTATTATTGCTTGTAGCACAGGAGTAGAAAATTATCTTGGGTTTTCTATTTGTAGATTACATGAAATGTCAGCTTAAAAATAAATGTCATCCTAGGAAATCAACTGGGTTTGGAAAAAAATAAAAGATAAATAAAAATAAATTTTAGTGCTCAGATACCTGAGAAAGAATCTTGGGTACAAAATTGTACAAGTGTTGTTATGATTTTCTTGTTTTTGGGTGGCATACAAATAGTGCTGGATTGTTTTAAAGGTAATTACTTCATTCAGGACAATTTTATACAGTGCAGGCTTGAATTTGATTTTTATCACATCAAGAAAGCAAGCGATATGATCTGTTTCTTTCAGCTCTTCATTTGTTCATTTAGAATTTTCTTAGAGAAGACCATAACCGCCGGGCGCGGTGGCTCAAGCCTGTAATCCCAGCACTTTGGGAGGCCAAGACGGGCGGATCACGAGGTCAGGAGATCGAGACCATCCTGGCTAACATGGTGAAACCCCGTCTCGACTAAAAAATACAAAAAACTAGCTGGGCGAGGTGGCGGGCGCCTGTAGTCCCAGCTACACGGGAGGCTGAGGCAGGAGAATGGCGTAAACCTGGGAGGCGGAACTTGCAGTGAGCTGAGATCCAGCCACTGCACTCCAGCCCGGGCGACAGAGCAAGAGAGCAAGACTCCGTCTCAAAAAAAAAAAAAAAAAAAGAGAAGACCATAACCTCCTGTAAGATGGTTAACTGCGAGACATTCTTGTTTCTTACTTAATCTTCCAAATTGTTGGAGTTTCTCTTTTAAAAGAGAATAATTATTAGAGAGACTAGTGGGATTATGAAACCATAATACTGAAAGTAACTTTAAAACCATTAATACTCCAATTTTTGGAAGAGAAAACTAAAGTGCAAATCAGGCCCCTTAACTGATTTTCATCAAATATATTGGCAGGCAGTAAGATGCCTGAGACTAGAATACAAATCTACAAGTCTCCTGATTTAGAGTAGTTTGTTCCAGTGATCCCGTTAGTGAGTTGCATGTGCTTCTGAGGACATATGAAAAACTTTTCATTGTGCTGTATGAAGAAAACAATAGAACTTCTATTTATTTTTTACCGTATCCTTTTTAAGTTTCCATTTCATGTGTGTATGTACTATATACATAATACTGGTGTGATAGTATATGTGCATTGTTTATAAATATACATATATGCAGCTGTCCGTGTTACTCGAACTCAACGTATCAAGAAAAGGAAAAACTGCCATATTTTAAAGTGGTATGGCATCTTTGATCATCTTTGCTTCCCTAGTGAATGATATTATTGACAGTAGACTGAAAGAGTTTTTTGTTTGTTTGTTTGTTTGGTTTTTTTTGAGATGGGGTCTCATTATCTTGTCCAGGCTGGCCTTGAACTTCTGGGCTCAAGTGATCCTCCCACTTCAGCCTCCCAAGTAGTTGGGATTATAGGCACATACCACCACACCCAGCTTGAATGGCTGTTAATTTTGAAATTGTTTTATAATGAGTACTTTGAAAAATTTCCTATAAAAATAGATTTCTTTGGAGTAATTTCTTTCTGACTATAAAAGTAATGTGCATTACATACAACTGGGGACATTTAACAAAGGGCAAAGAAGAAAATGGTACCATAATCCCATGCCTCAATGATAATTGCTTCCAGTCACAAATATATGTGTGTACACAGATACATACATACACACACGAATATTACATACACTCCTTATTTATTTATTTGGAGTATGTAAGTCATTACATGGTTCAGATAGCTAAAGTATATCAAAAGAGAACTCAGAAGTCTTGATTACGTCCCTATTACCTTCACCCCAGTCCTACTCTGCCCATATAGGTAACCATTTTGATTAATTTCTTATTTATACTTTGAGTTTCTTTTACAAAAATAAATACATGTATATTTGTCTTTGAATATATGTACATATTTTAGAATTTCCCCTTTGTGTCACAAAAGGTAGTACAATGAATATTGCTTGTTCTGAACCTACCTGTTTTTTGCTGTTGTTGTTTAACCTAACAGTATATTTTGGATATTAATCTAGTATTCTATTGTGTGGATGCACATAGTTTATTCAGTTAGCTTCTTTTGATGCACGTTCGGATTGTTTTAGTCGTTTCCCGTTACAAATAATGCCACAGTGAATATATTTGCCGATATTTTGTGGAATATTAGTGGACTTGTATCATCTTTGAAGTAGGACTAGTAAGTGTATGTGTAATATTGTTGGATATTACAGAATTCCTTTCTGCAGGGGTTATATAATTTGTGTTTTTCCTTTTATTTGTTTATTTATTATTATTATTATTTTTTGAGACAGGGTCTCACTCTGTCACCTAGGCTGGAGTGCAGTGGCATGATCACCCCTCACTGCAGCTTCAACCTCCCAGGCTTAAGTGATCTTCCCACCTCAGCCTCGCAAGTAGCTGGGACTACAGGCATGTGCCACCATGCTCTGCTAATTTTTATATCTTTTAGTAGAGATGGGGTCTCACCATGTTGCCCAGGCTGGTCTCAAACTCCTAGGCTCAAGTGATCTGTCCACCTCAGCTTCCCAAAGTGCTAGGATTATAGGCATGAGTCACTGCGCCAGGCCGTCATTTGTACTTTTCATTGGCAGTGTATGCCAGTATTGAGAATGCTTCTCCACAGCTTCACCAGCAGAGTATATGGTCAAACTTGGAGGTGTTAATTTGCATTTCTTTTATGAGTGAGGTTGAACATATTTTTATGTTTAAGGCCATTTGCCTTTATTTTTCTGAAGATTGCCCATTTCTTTGTGCATTCTCTGTTTTGGAGAAGAGAAGTTGTCTTTTTCTTTCCTTCTTTAAGGAGCTCTTTATATACTATGAAATTATTCCTTTTAAAAAAATTACTTGTTTTTAAAACTTTATTTTTTTCTATGCTTTTTGCAAGTAGTGGTGTTTTTCATAGGCAAATAGGAAAGGCTTTCTCTCCTTCCCGGTTGTCAGTTAAATCACCCATATTTTTTCTAGTATTTGTATGATTCCAGTTTTTACATTTAGGTAGATGATTCATTTGGAGTATATCCTTGTATGTGGTATGAGGTACGAATTCAGTTTCATGTTTTCCTGAATGTTCATTCAGTTGTTCCAATGCCGTTTATTAGTGTCTGTCTTTTCTCGATGACTTGAGCTATCACTTTATCATATATTGAAGTTCTTTATGTTTTAGGGCTCTGTTTCTGGGCCTTTAATTCTCTTCTATTGGTTGGTTTGTCTGTTCATGCACCACAGACTCTTAGTTATTGAAATGAGCCTTAATTCAAAGATCTTTGAATATGAGAACATTTTTAATTTTATTAAAATGGAACACTGCCTATAGTACCAAGACACACAGATGTGTAAAATGTTTCTTTGTGAAGTATTTTGTGAGTACTTTCTCTCAGGGCAAATTTTAGATTCCTTAAACTTTTCAGACAGTGCAGACATAGAACATTTCCATTATCACACTGTTGTGATAATGGAAAGTCCTATTGAGCAGTGCTGCAGTCTAGCACTTGAATCATATTTAATAGAGCCGTTACTAGCCTGTTGAATTGATGGCTGATAGGCAAAAATCTGAAAGGAATGGAAGGTAAAGGGGATAATGAATAGGTCAAAATGGAACAGCATAATAAACGTTATATGAAAAAACATAAAAAGGCATCATGGAAGGAAAAGTATTGTTTAAAATATTGTCTGACTTTGTTTAAAGGGTGTTGCTTCTTAAGAGTTGACTGTAATCTCATTTGATTTAGACATCAGCTTCAGGAGCATTGCCTGTATTAATATTATGTCAAGATGGTTTGCTTCAACTAAGGTGTTTCTGGTTTTGAAGTCAACACTTTTTGGTCATAGTAGAAAAGTAAAACATTGTTATTTCTTTAGGATATTAAAAAATATGCCTTTTGAGTTTTAAGAAGATAGCCTATAAACTAAACAGGGTCTAGTTACTTACAACGCTAATCATGTAATGTAGTTACTTTGTAAATGCTTAAAACATGGATTTTCAAACATTTATTGAGCTGTTTGTGATGGGAAAGAAACAAATGAGTAACACTTCATTTATTAAAGTGTTAATGCCTTAATTAAGAAGTCAGCAAAATTTGAATAGAAATTCTATCAAAGTGATAAAATCAATTAGCACAAAGATTTTATATCCAAATCACCTCTGGAACATCAAGGGTTGACTGAGCTGACTTTGGAAGTCTTAACATCTTGGTGAATTAGAGATCACCCTTTAAATAGACAACAGGGCTGGGTGTGGTGGCTCATGCCTATAATCCCAGCACTTTGGGAGGCTGAGGCAGGAGGATCACTTGAGGTCAGGAGTTTGAGACCGGCCTGACCAACGTGGTGAAACCCTGTCTCTACTGGAAAGAATACAGAATTAGTCAGGTGTGGTGGCACACGCCTGTAATCCCAGCTACTTGGGAGGCTGAGGAAGGAGAATTGCTTGAACCCGGGAAGCAGAGGTTGCAGTGAGCTGAGATTGCACCATTGCACCCCAGCCTGGGTAACAAGAGCGAAATTCTGTCTCTAAATAAATAAATAAATAAATAAAAACAAATAAATAACAGATCCTACTTTTAATGGGAATACCATGCAGTTTTATTAAATCTGTTTGTTAGAGTCTCCCTAGCAGTTATCAAAATGCCTGAAAGGTGCTAAGTACTCAATAAATAGATTTTGAATGAAAGAATAAATTAATTTTATTTTATTTTTAAAAATCTTTTTAATTTTTAAATTTAAATTTAATTTAATTTTTTATTTTTAGACCTGGGGGTCTCATTTTGTTGCCCAGGCTGGCCTTGAACTCTTGGGTTCAAGCGATCCTGCTGTCTCAGCCTACCAAGTAGATGGGATTACAGGTGCATGCCACCATACCTGGCCACTTTAATTTTATGTGGTGAAATTAGATATATACAATTCAATTGGTTATAAAAATACCCTGAATAAAGTTCTCAGCTAAGTTTGTCTTGTTTTAACTGTAACAAATCAGAAAAGGACAAGCCTTAACAATTGAAAGGGCTTCTGTGAGATTTAAATAGGCACATCTTTGAGGAATGTTTTGGGGAAACTTAGGACTTGTTTGGTAATATCTTGAAAAATGTTTTCAGGGATGTGATATTTTCTCTCTTTTATCCCCACTATCTTGATATGTATTTCCTGTGAGCATTAGAAATTGAAATGTTATAGGTTTTGTTTATTTGAAAGTGAGATTCACATGATTGGTGCTCTTTGCCATAACTAAAACATGAGTACAGGTATATGACAGTATTCTTTTAAGACAAACAACTAAAAGTTAAAGACTGCTTATAAATCTTTGTAATTCTTATTTCCTCTGCACTAGTAAATTGTATTAAGTGAAATGTCCTTCAGTTTCTTTCTTCTTCTTCTTTTTTTTTTTTTTTTTTGAGACAGAGTCTTGCTCTGTCGCCCGGGCTGGAATGCAGTGGTGCGATCTTGGCTCACTGCAACCTCCACCTCCCAGGTTCAAGCGATTCTGCCTCAGCCTCCTGAGTCGCTGGGATTACAGGCGCCCACCAACATGCCCAGCTAATTTTTATATTTTTAGTGGAGATGGGGCTTCATCATGTTGGTCAGGCTGGTTTTGAACTTCTGACCTTGTGATTCACCTGCCTCGGCCTCCCAAAGTGCTGGGATTACAGGCGTGAGCCACCGCACCCAGCCTCTTTCTTCTTAATGTAGTTAACATTTTGTAAAAGCTTACATACAAATTGTACTAGTCTGAGGGGACATAAACCTGAATCATACTTTGTTCTTGCCCTCAAGGATCTTATAGTCTGATGGGGGACATGTGGCAGAAACATTTTCTATCAGTGCATATGTAGTGACTGTATTTAAGCAATCCTAAAAATTTTACAAAACTGCACTTAAGCAGTAAAATTAAACAAGGAAAAAAATTTCTGTAACACCATCACCTCCAAACACTTTTTAATAAACCTTCCCCAATATTATCATTGTGAAAATAATATGTAGAAAATTCAAATACTATGAAAAGATACAACAAAAAGTAAGTCTCCTTATTCCAGCATTTCCTCAGAGGCAACTAGTTTAATTTTTATATGATATTTCTAGACATTTTATCTTAACATATACAAGCATGGATGAGTGTGTGTGTGTGTGTATGTGTATTTAATTTTTTAATTTTCTTTTTTCTGTTTTTTTGTTTCTGTTTTTCTTGTGTGTAAATATGGGATTACATAATGCATATCTGTATCTTTTTAGCTTAACGATATATTTTGAAATATTTTCTGTATCAATGTATATCTCATTTTTACTGGTTTCATGATATATTGTGCAGATTTTTAACCTCTTGATGAACATTTAGATTGGTCCTAGATTTTTTCTAGGACAAATAGTACTGTATATCATGTCAGGGAGAGAAAGGAGATGTATTCATTTTGTATTAGTGTAGTGGTATTTATAATTAAACAAGGGCTGAGCAAAATCTTAAAACCTTTAGTCATGATGAACTAATGAAATATACACAAAATTTATATTATGTTGCCTACTAAAGAGAGTAAGCATTGTGCCTAGCATTGTGTTACATAAGGTATCCTGTCTAACACTTTGGTGGTTAAAATAATAGTAGATTTTAACCACCAAATAATGAGAATTGTGTTATTTTCTTCATTTCACGTTTAAGGAAATTGGGGTCTTGAATGTCAAGAAACTTTTACAAAGTTATACAGGTTTTTTTCTGATTCTAAAACATCTTCATTACTCACTATTGTGGCAGAAGTAGAAATGAAAACTCACCAGTTTTCCTTATCCAAAGTTTATGTATGTCGTTTGTGGCAGTGGAAGGATGGCTATTGATTAACTATGCTTGCTATGGTAATGGGACAGTGTGATTGGGGTTTTTGATCAAAAAGCGGTTTCATTATGCCTTGCTAATATATTTGATGCTTTAAAGTATTAATTAAAATCATCGTTGGTTTTTTCTTTTAAAATTTAAATGCAATAAAATTATTTCTTTCTGATATACAGTTCTGTCAGTTTTGATAAAAGCATACAGGTGTTTACCACTACTACAATTAAGGTACAGAATAGTTCATCATTCACCAAAATTACTTTGTGCTGTCCCTGTGTAATCTCTTCAGCCTTAACTCCTGGCTGATCTGTTCTCTGTCTTTATAGTTTTGTCTTTCAATGAATGTCATAGAAATGAAATCATATGGTATGTAACCTTTGAGTCTGGCTTCTTTCACTTATCTAATGCTTTTGAGATTCATTCATGTTTTGTGTGTATTCAGTAACTTACCTACCTTTATTATTAGATACTGTCCCTCCTGTCTCTGAATCTCTTTTCAATTTTCTTCAGTCTTTCTTGCTCTTTATTCTATGGATTGGTTAATTTCTATTGATCTGTTTTCCAAGTTCCCTGATTTTTTTTTTTTTAATCTCCATATGCCATTGTATCCATCTAATTTTTCATTCTAGTCATTGTTCTTTTCAGGTAGAGCTGAATTTCCATTTCTTTTGACAGTTGCCACCTCTCTACTGAGATGCCCTTTGTGTCAACCATCAAGACAGTGCTCTTCTTTTAGTTCTTTGTATAGACTTTTTCTTTAATTTTTTGAATATCTTTATAATAGGTGCTTTGAAGTCTTCATTTGCTAAATCTAACATCTGGACCAACTTGGAGTCAGTTTTTGTTTTCTGCCTTTTACTGTTTTAATTTTTTGCATGTCTCATAATTTTTGGTTGAAACCTGGGCATTGTAATATTTTTATGAGGATTTGTTGTTGTTGTTTTATTATTGTTTTAGAGAAGGTTAACTTGCCTGGATTCAAACTGCAAACTTGTTTCCCCTGCAGTGTATAGCAACTGCCATCTGTGCTTATTTCTTACTTCTTCCAACTACTTATTTTTTTAGCTTGTTTTCCTGGGGATCAGGGCAAAGGGAAGGCTTTCCTGCACCTCTGTAATTTGGTGGTCAGCCAAGAATTTGGGCAGAGATTATACTCACATTTTGGAATTCACCCTCTCTCTGGGTTCTTCTGGGAGTTCCCTCTTAATCTCCAGTTTACCTGCTAGTGGTGGTCTTTGTCCTCTGATACCCTAACCAGGAAGGGATTCAGCTTTCTGCTGCTGGAAGTGGATACAGTTGGGGAATACATTCAACTTAGAAAACATCAAAATCATGTCTTGTGCCATGTAGCTTTCAAGGCTAGAGTTCTCTACGGTCTCTGCCTGCTTTTTCTGCCAGGCTACCTGGTGTCTCTCCCCTACCTCCTGTACATGTGTATTTTAGCTGTCAGTCAGGGATTTGAGCAGAGTTTATGCTCAGATTTTGGGCCTCACCTTTCTTTGTTTCCTTCACTTCCATTACGTCTACCTGAAATTTCAGCTCTGAGGTTTTCTCTGCCACTTTGAGCTGTGTGGCTGCCTAGTTTCCTTCACCATATTTGTGAGGGATGGGGAGGCCACTCAGCAAAAAAACTTCAAACTGAACTCATGATTCTGTTGCTTCTAGTTGTAGTTTTTCAAGAGTAAGCTCTTTTTTCACTGCTGTCTGCTTTTGGACACTTTCCAGTGCCTTTAAATAGTTGTTTTTTATAGTGCACCCCTATTTAAATAATTGCTTTCTGTTGGAGGTGTGCATGAGCACTTCACCTGGCTGTGTTTGCAAGAAGTTTCTTTCCATCTGTCTGATTTCCTTTTCTTTTAAAAGTTGCTTCCACCTTTTCTTTGTCCTACATTATTATCTGTGATAGTTTGCAATTCCTCAAGCTCTTTCAGTTCTTGATGTTGCTAAAAATGACTGTTCACTTCTCTGTCAATTAATTTTTGGATTTATGTTACACTCCACGGGAGAATTTAGAGTAGATTAGCAATCAAGAGGAAATTATAAACATTTTCATAATGGTTATATCCATATCATACATTTTCTGTGTTTTTGGTGGTACAGTCTTTCTTTTATTCCTAAGGATAGAAGCTCATCAAGTGACCTTTAAGTTTCTGGTCCTTAGAATTCTTCCTTCATGTAGGCCCCTCTTAAGGAGGCCTTCTTTGTAGTTAGTACAAAATTAACTTTGTGAACATTCAGGTGTTTGCTCTTTTGTCTGCCAGTATCAAGTGATTAATTTGCTCTTTAGGGCTATCTCTCCTCCTTTTGGTCCTTTCCACATAGAGAATGTCACTTTAGGACATTTAGCTGACTCAGGTGTCATCTTGGCTTCCTCCTGGTCAGTATTTGCCATCCACATATTTGGATATTTGGACTTCTGTAGCTGAAGGCAACCCTTGTCTGATTCTGGTATCACTATGTAATTCTATCCTCTTCACTATTCTCCCTCTCTTATCTATCAGATCTTTCTAGTAATGGCTGCCCTTGAAATATTTTGTCTGCAAAGTTTGAGAGATAAAAATAATTTTACATCAATAGAAAAGTTGTTGCGTAACGACACTATTTAGAATGTGCTATGGTTTGACTGTGTCCCCAAAAATCCACGTGTTGGAGACTTGATCCCTATTGTAAAAGTACTGGGAAGGGCCCAATAAATGTTGATTGGATCATGAGGATGGAGCCCTAATAAATGGATTAATGTAGTTAATTTCAGGAGTTGGTCAGTTATCAAGACAACTGGTTATTACAAAAGTGAGCCCAGCCCTTCGTGTTTTCTCTCGCCCAAGTTCTCTTGCCTTTCTACCTTCTGTTATAGATGACACAGCATGAAGGCCCTTGCCTTGCTGGTGAATTGCTTTTGGACTTTCAAGCCTCCAGAACTATAAGCTGAATAAATTCCTGTTCATTATAAACTACCCAGTGTCAGATATTCTGTTACAGCAACAGAAAATGGACTAAGAGTAAGATTTTAATAGGACGAATGAAGCCACAAGATGGCTGAGGTTTAAAAGGCACATTGTTGGTAATAAGCAAAAATACAATTCTTTTTTTTCCCTTTAAACTCTATTGGACTTGAAAAAAGTACCAATTTTTATATACCTTGCTTGGTACATTGGAAATAACATGGGTTTTTTGTTAGAATGGAGTTTTAATCTTATCTCTAAGATTTCCTCATATATGAAACAGGATAATAATATAGAGTTGTTTTAAGGTTTAAATAGGAGAAAATATATAAACTTCCTAGAACATCGATAGTGAAAATAGAATAAGTGGTCTCCATACACTGTGCATTTGTCTTTGTTTTGTTCTTGCATGTATCATTATCATTAATTGATACTATCTGAATAGTGTCCCAAGGAGCAATTATTTATTTTGTTACTGTAGTCTTGAAGATTCTATCCCGCAACCCCCACCTCCTGTTTGGACAGAATGTCCAAGAGAAGGGGAAGTAATTGCATCATCCTTTTCTCAGTTAACTTTTGGCAGTCTCCTGAATGCCTGCCCCTAGCCAGCAGGCCCAGTGGTTCCAGCCTCTGTACAGATGATTTCTAGATTATTTTGAATTTAAATTTATTTCTATCATGCCTAAACGTAGTAATGAATAGTGAGATATTTTCCAGGAATTTTGTTTTCAGTAGTCTGGTAATTATTTTTTGATGATTACAAGATCCAAACAACAATAAACTTTAGTTTGTCTAGACATTGGGGATTCAAGTGCCAGATTCTGAGGGACCTTTTTATAGTAAGGAGTGTAGATACAGGAAATGAGGAGCCATTCAGTTTTTACGAAGGCCGTTCTGATTACAGCAAAGCCAGTATGGAATTGAACGGTGGTAAGGAAGTCAGCCAACATTTTTACTAATAGATGATAAGGGCTTAAATAAAGGCAGTAGTCATAAGAAGGAAAGGGAGAGAAGGAGTCAAAAGAAGATTCTAAAGTAGACTTGGTATGGGGAAATGAGAAAGAAGTCAAAGATGATTTCAAAGTTTTTAGCGTGATGAGTAGAAATGACATTAATTGATGTGATAGGCCAAGATGATGAGACTGACTATTGAAGTTGGGGTGCCTATTAAATAATTCAGATAGTAATAATGCAAACATAGATTCTATGTAGTGTATAAATCCTGATGTTTGCAAGGGTTTGGTCCTCATTTCTGTTTTGTTTCCTGTCTCTCTCGACCCAGCAAGTAGAGAAGAGAGGAAGGTGGAATCCTAATGAACGCCAAGATTTAATGAGGGTGAAGGATGAGGCAACGGTAGAACTTGAAAAGAAGTGCTACAGGTGGGAGAGAGATGCAGGATATGGAATCATGAGAGGAGTCTTTTTTCCCCTTTCCAGGATGAGTTTTTTGAGCACAGGAATAATGTCTAACTTACTTCACCACCTTGCATATTGGCATATTATAGTAAATGCTTGTAAGTGCTTGACTGAATGAATGAATGAATGAATGAAATCAGACAAATATACTGTCACTGAATATGGCACAGAGGATGGTTAAAAATGAAGAGATTATTAGATATTATAAAATAGTATATAATATGTGCCAGTGGCCTTTCAACCATTTACAGTTATAACTTAGCTTATTGATAAAATTTAAAAACAGTAGCATTTTTGTGTATTTTTACACAAACATAAAACATGTTATGTTTGTGTAGGCAAACATAGGCATAGTTTTTCCAAACATCTCAATTTGAATTCCACTTATTTTTTAGTGTGCTTGTAACCCTATGATTACTGGGAGTGAGGGCTGGGGAAAAATCTTTCACGTGGTAATACCTAAGTTTTATTGACAAATGAAATGTGAATATGATTTTTGAGCTGATTTTTGAGCACTTTCATCTGAACATTCTTTACTTTCTTATGGCTTGCTGTGAAATACATGCTGATTACTTTAAGTAGGATTGATTAGGAAAACATATGGGTATTTCCCTCCTGCCACCTGTTTACCATCCAGTGTAATAGTGGTAGAAAATCTGAATCTGAATTTGCCTTGTTTATCTGTTCCTCGTAGTTAGCTTTTTGGTCACTGCCACCCATGGTTTAGGATCATTCTTCCCTCAGTGGACATCTGTGGCTATCCTATTCAGGAGAATATCTGATAGTTAAGGATAAGGAGGAGATAAAATGCTCTTCAAAGATATGTTAGTCTGTATTCCCAGATATTCTGGAGGCTGCATTGGGAGAGGCTGCACTGGGAGGATCACTTGAGCCCAGGAGTTGGAGACTGCAGTGAGTTATGATTGCATCATTGTACTCCACTCTGGGTGACAGATTGAGACCCTGTCTCGAAAGAAATGACTGGGGGCAGTGCTCTCATGCCTGTAATCTCACCACTTTGGGAGGCTGAGGTGGGAGGATCACTTGAGGCCTAGAGTTCAAAGAAAGAGTTAAAGAAAAAGAAGAGGAGAGAGAGAAAGAGAGAGAGAGAAGAAAGAAAAGAAAACTTAATCCCTGAAATAGTTTATACTTGAGGATATGTAGAGTAAGGAAAAAGTGTTCTAAATCTCATTCTACAGAATCTGCCAAACTTCTGCCTCCTATTTTCTCTCATTGTTTCTTTCTGCTATCTTTATACCTTTTGTATCTCTTTTGGTGACTACTTTTTTTCTAACTTTCTCCTTTGTTTCTCCGATTTGTTCATTCTCCCCATTTTCTTCTCTTTGACCTCATCTCTTCAGTACGGATAACTAGTCATAAAGCAAAATTGAGGTTTTTAAAAGTTTTTTTGTAATGAATACATTTTTATTTTTATAATCTAAAATTCAGATGAGATTGACATACTTTTATGTTCAAAATAATTCATGGTTTTTATATCATCTAATACCCGATTGATTTATGATACAGTCATTCTTAAGGAGATAACAAATAGGAAATAGGGTTCCTTTTCCAGGAGCAGGCAGCAAATAAACTATGTGGCATTTGCTCAGGAATTTGCATCAGTCATTGATTCAAAGGAAGAATTTGAATCAGCAGTTCTTCCTGTCTCTGTCTTTTATTTTTATTTAACTCATGGATTTACCTACATATTTATATATTTATTATATTAAATGCTCATTTATTGTAAAATTTTCAGCTGTTTTTAGAAATAAGGTACTATGAGAAAAAATATAGTAAAATGGTTTCTGTAAAACGAAAATGTATCTTCTACTGATTTTTGATATGAACACAATTTTAATGAGTTTATCTTTGTCATTCTTTGTGAAATTGTACTGCAATACTAAATAAAACTCAGGAAAGCAGGCCGGGCGCGGTGGCTCAAGCCTGTAATCCCAGCATTTTGGGAGGCCGAGACGGGCGGATCACGAGGTCAAGAGATGGAGACCATCCTGGCTAACACAGGGAAACCCCGTCTCCACTAAAAATACAAAAAATTAGCCGGGCGTCCTGGCGGGTGCCTGTAGTCCCAGCTACTCGGGAGGCTGAGGCAGGAGAATGGCGTGAACCTGGGAGGCGGAGCGTTCGGTGAGCCGAGATCGCACCACTTGCACTCCAACTGGGCGACACAGCGAGACTCCGTCTCAAAAAAAAACAAAAAACCCAGGAAAGTATAGTATTTTCCCAGTTTTGGAATTTCCCTTTGACTTTTATGTACAACTCTTCCTCACCTCCCCCCATCAAATCCAGCTTGGAAAAGTATATAGAAGGTATACAGGAGTGGGTGTCAGGAAACCTGAGTTCCAGTCCAAATTGTATAACTTTGTTTAAATTGTTTAACTTCATTTGGTTTCTCTTTTGGTGTCAGCAGTTTCTGAAAGTCAAATCATCTATTTCCAAACAAATACTTTAGTCTCAGCATTTTTCAAGATCAAGATTTTGTTCTATATAGCGAATTATCATTGTTCTTTATAATACCGTTTAGCAGCATTGTGACCTTTGGCAAAATTACTAAAATTCTGAGGCTTTCTAGTCTGTATATGGAGATCATAATGCCTGCTTTGCAAGATGATTGTGAAGATTAAATTGGATAGTGAATGTGGTTTAAAAGTGTTTAGCTCAGATATTCTGTAAAGCTGTTGTTAAGTGAGTTTCCTTATCATTTCATTTGACTGTAGTAGAAATAGCAGTTACAAGCCTCACATGTGAAAAGGCATGAAGTATATGAATTGAATTGATAAAACATTTTTATGGTTATTGCACTATAAGGAAACATCAGAATGTTTACATACATTTATTTTTGAGTAAAAATTAAATTTCTATTCAGAGTTTTTAACTTCATTAAAGAAATAATAACATTGGTTATTTGTTTTTACTATATGCTTTCCTAAGCATCTTAAGCTTTTAGTAATTAGGAAATGTGTTCCAAGTGAAATTTTGTCTAAAAGAATCATTCTGTAGAATTGTTTTTGCCTTTTTGGTACCATAATGATATTTGGATACATGAGGTACCTATACAGCAGTTGTTTAAGTATATTTACTAATTATAAATAGCACATTATTAAACTGTTACATAGTGGTAGCATATTTAATAGACAAATCAAATGAAAAGTACCTAAAAAGACCTCTGGTGTTTATTTTAATTTGATTTGTGGCATTTGTATGGTTAGTATTTTATAATCTATTCATCACTTTAAAAATATATCACAGTAATATCAAGTCTGTACAATTCTATGACTATTTTATTCTGCATGGAATAGATTTAAAGGTCAACACTGCTCTTTTACGTAGGTTATGGGTGCTACATGTGTGCTTTCAGAGCAATAGTGTGAGGAAGCTTGGAGTGGGATGGCAGGACGGCCTCATCCCTATGACGGTAACTCCAGTGATCCAGAGAATTGGGATCGGAAATTGCATAGTAGACCTCGAAAACTTTATAAACATTCAAGGTAGGTAGAAAACATGTATTTCGCATATGAAAACTCTGCTGAAACTGATTGTAAAGAATACTGCTGCATTTGGTTGTGGCAATTCCTGTCAGAGGATGGAGAATATTTTACAAAATGTTTATCTGTCTCCATAGATAACTTTTGGAGAAACATTTCTTTTTAATTTTTTAATATTTGTATTTGAATATTTCTGTCTCTAAAGATGGTAAAAATCTCCCTAGTTGACCCCGTGAATAAATGCTATAATTTACTTAAATGGGGACTCTCACATGACAGGTTAGGTTAGTTCTTTGTATTTAAAACTCCCTAATAGGAATGTATTTTGTGCTCTAAATACATTGTATACCTTACACAGGATAATATGTAGATTTTTTTTTTTTGAGACGGAGTTTTGCTCTGTTGCCCAGGCTGGAGTGCAGTGGCCGGATCTCAGCTCACTGCAAGCTCCGCCTCCCGGGTTTACGCCATTTTCCTGCCTCAGCCTCCCTAGTAGCTGGGACTACAGGCGCCCGCCACCTCACCCGGCTAGTTTTTTTTTTTTTTTTGTATTTTTTAGTAGAGACGGGGTTTCACCGGGTTAGCCAGGATGGTCTCGATCCTCCTGACCTCGTGATCCGCCCGTCTTGGCCTCCCAAAGTGCTGGGATTACAGGCTTGAGCCACCGCGCCCGGCCTAATATATAGATTTATGTCAGCGTTTGCTTCATACATTTTTAACTGAGTTTATATTGTGTTGTTATCCTTCTTATTAATGAGAAAAATTAATCTTTCTGGAATGACCCTACTGGTTTATTTAAAGTTTGCTGCATGAAATAAAATTCATTTCAAGTTTCAGCCCATCTATCTATTATTTTTAAAACTTTCATTTTCTGCTGTGTAACTTAATGAGGAATACCTCATTTTTATACACTTTGATCTGAAATTTTAAGATGTTAATTGACAACTCAGAAACCTCACATATTACAGGTATGTAAGCATGTTTTCATAAAGCAAAATCTATGAATATTATTTAGGGCATATTATTGAGCATTTAACTTACTTGAATATAAATTTTTCCTTACCACTGATGTAAATACCAGCTTTCTTGAAAAAAAAAAAAGCCATAGTATTGTAATAATGAAATAGTTTTTGTGATTTTAGAGAAATAGTTCAGATACTTCATACACTATAGCTAGAAAATTTCAGTGATTGGTACTTTTTAAGTCTCCTGATAATATGTTCACTTTTATTGTGAACTTTTAATGTGATGAGGTCTAAAATGTTAATATTAAGTTGACTTTTTTATAATCCATAAGTCCATGCCAAATGGTATGAGTGTTTTTTAATTTTTTTATGTTTGTTCATTCTGTGTGTGTGTGTGTGTGTGTGTGTGTGTGTGTGTGTGTGTGTGTGTGTGTCAACATCCAAACTGGGGCTTTTGTTCTTTTTCTCTATTTCATGGAAATTATTTTGTCATTTAGATTAAAGAGATGTTGGTTTTACCAGGTGTGGTGGTTCATGCCTTTAATCCCAACACTTTGGGAGGCTGAGGCAGGCAGATCACTTGAGGTCAGGAGTTTGAGACCAGCCTGGACAACATGACAAAACCCCATCTGTACTAAAAATACAAAAATTAGCCAGGAATGGTGGCATGCACCTGTAATTCCAGCTGCTTGGGAGGCTGAGGCATGAGAATTGCTTGAACCTGGTAGGCGGAGGTTACAGTAGGCCACTGCATTCCAGCCTGGGTGACAGAGTGAGATTCTGTCTCAAAAAAAAAAAAAAGTATTGGTTTTATCACATTAAATGTGAGGCTGTATTTATATCTACTATATTATATATGTATGTGTATTTTTTTCAAGTGAATTATATAGTATTCATCCTAGTTCTTGCTGTTTTTCTGCTGAGGTATAATACTGCATTATATAATGAAGAGGTGACAAGGGAGAAAATAAGCCATTGTTTTATAAAAGCTGCATACATAACAGCAGGAAAAATTTATAAAAACGAACAGTACGTTTTTCATTATTGTTTCATTGTCAATAACAAATAGCAAAGCTCTTCTTGATAGCTGTAACATCAGTAACTTTTTAGTGCTGTTTTTACTCTTTTTTTTTTTTTTGAAATGGGTTCTCACTTTGTCAGTCAGGCTGGAGTGCAGTGGCACCATCTCAGCTTACTGCAACCTCTGCTTCCTAGGCTTAAGCAATCCTCCCTCCTCAGCCTCTGGAGTACCTAGGACTACAGACACTCACCACCACCACAACAAGCTAATTGGAGCTATTTTTAGGTAGACTGCAGCAGTATTTAGGGTTATTTGAGTGAAAAACATTAAAATAAAATGCAAAATAAATACCAGTGAATTGATTTTTTTTTTAAATGCAAAGACTATGAAGTCCTTTAAACGAGTTTATTTTAGCCTCATTCATGGAAAATCTGCTCAAGGAAGAACTTTTAGAGACCTCCTTTCCCTATATGTTTAGGAACATATAACTTAGGACACTTAAAAAGTATGATTTGACTTTTTTAAAGTGTTACTTTTTGAATTGATAGTAAATTAATTGAGAGGTTTTAAAAAGTAATAGCAGGTATTAATGAGAACTTGCCTTCAGTTCAGGAGAGATTCAAAAGTGTACTGTTATGGAATGGTTTAGTGTCAAATATGGAACTATTAGAGGACAATAAGTCACTTAAACTATGATAATGAGTTGTAAAATAAGGGTTCAGAGAAGGAATCATTATCAGCTTGAGTAGGTGAAAATGAGACTTGAGCTAATCCTGGATGATTAGAGTATTAGGTAGATGGAGGACATTTCTGGCAGGGATCTTCAGATTACCTTGCCTGGAACTGAAGGTGGAGCTCTGTGGATAGTATTATTGTTCCCATTTGGCAAATGAAAAAGAAAACGAAATTCGTAAACTTGCCCAGGACCATCCAACTTGTAAATAGCAGAGCTGGAATTTATAAACAAGTTTCTCATTGTTTTCTTTTTCAAATTTTAAATAGCTTATTACGGTATATTTTAAATACATGCAAAATAGAACAGATATAATGAACCCCTGGTATTCATCGCTTAGCTTTAAGTTACCAACTCATGGCTGATTTTGTTTCATCATGCCTCTCCTACTCTGATTCCTTTTTTTGAATATTGTGTATTTTATTTAGGTATGTTTGAGTACAAGAAAACAAGACTAAACACTGGCTGATGTTAGGGGTTTATTTTTCTTTTATATCAGAAATCCAGAGATAGGCAATGGCAGATGCATGTTTAGTGGCTTAAGGATGTTAGGGTCAAAAATCTCTTATTTTCTTGGCTTTCCTCTCATTATCACAAGGTGGATATTGTAGTTCCAAATATCATGTTCACTTTCTAGACAAGAAGGAAAAAGGATACAGTGGAAAAGGGCTTCATTTATATCAGGAAATTAAATTTCTCAGAAATTTCCAGCAGATATCTGCTTATAAACCAGTCATTGGCTAGAGTCATGTCATATGGCCATCTCTGGATCAGGGAGACTGAGAAATATGGTTTTTAAATTGGGCACATTGTCACCTTGAACAGCTGGGGATTTAAATCTATAATGTAAGGAAATAAGCATACTTTATTGTTTAGTTTTTATAGATAATCTAAATTTTGTCTTGTTGAAATTTGTGTTTTGTTCTTTTTATGTTTTGGAATAGCCTGACTTTTTCTAGTCTTGTACTTTTGAGTTTTTCCCTACTTTTCCTTGCTGGCTAGCATAAAAATAAATTTTTTGATTTATAAAAGTAACAGCAACAGTTACTATCTAATGTGTATTTACCAGGAAAGTTTGAGAGTTTGGGAGCGTTGCCTTGTGGTTTCTGTTCTATCTAAACAACTTTAGGTACTTTAAAAAATCATTTAAGTATTACATTTTATTTTTGATCATTTTCTTTCTTCTTTTTTCAAAAGATTAAAAAATTTAAAAAACTGGCACATGATCGTGTATATTTATGGGGTGGGGTACACAGTGATATGATTTGTGTATCATACAGTGATCATATCAGAGTAAGTAGCATGTCCATCATCTCAAATATTTATCTTTTTTTTGTGTTGGGAATATTCAGTAAAAGGTGCTTTCTTTTTTAAACTTTTCTTCTGAATGTAGGTATATATCTCTTTAAAAAATTTGTTTACAGTTAGAGAAACTAATCTGAACATGAATGGACTTTTAGGGTGCCTATGGTCTCTCAGCAGGTCTATATGATTGAATTTGTTTAAGATTTACTGAATTGGTTTAAAATTAGTTTTAAAATTACTGAATTTGTTTATAAGTTGCTCAACTTATTTCTGGGTGAGTCGTTGTATAGTTATATAGAGAGTGCATTAGTTGTATACTTGTATGATATCTATATAGTACAGTTTGGTAGCCTGCTGAAGATGTTAAAGATCATTTCAGTTGAAATGTATTTGGTCTGGTTTTGTGACAACTTCTTTTTAAATTTTGTTAGAGGAGTTTTTGCTATTTAAAAAAGAAAAAGAAAAGCACTTTTTCTGTATAAGGAGGTTAAAATGTCTAGATAGATGTTACACTAAAAGCTCTTATATATTTGAATTGGGTGGAATATGACTATATAAAACTCAGGTCTGCAGTCCACTCAGGTTACTAAAGATAAATGCATGATACATTGAGTGGACTATGCCGCAAGGTTTCATTCCCACATGGAAGTACGCATGCTCGTTTCTCCTGAGACTGCATAAAGTCTGAACGTTCCAGTTTCCCTTTTAAATCACTTCATAGCCCTAGCAGCAGTTTAGAAATGCGAAAGTTTGGTTGCTTTAAAGAATAGTTCTTGAGTGGATTCTTAATTAAGTACGATAATATTTTCTCTTTGATTTTAAAGAGCTTTATTGTCCAGAATGGATGCCCAATAAAATATTGAAAGGAAAAAGAAAGTTAGCTGTATCCTAGTTTTCTAAACCCTGGCAAGCTGGCAGAGCTAGAATTAGCTTTACAGATGGCATTTGGCAACATATCTACATATCTCTAAGCCCTCAACTCCTGCGTTTTGTTATGCCTGTCTATCAATTACAATATCCAATCACTGCTCAGAGATGGAGAAATGGGACGATCACAGCTCACACGATGCTGTTTTGTTAGAAACGTCAGTGCTGCACAACCCACGGCTGAGTCAGTGTCTGTGAGAAAATAAACTGAATTAATATGTAGAGGGGGTTGTATCTCTGAACATTTAAAGCCTAAATATTGCAACAGCATTATTGCACAGTAGAGGGAGGAAGCTAAAGGAAGTCTATGGACAGGTGAGGTAGGGGGAGATTGGGGAATTTTCTGATTGTTCAGAGGAATCTTGAAGATGATGGAAATATCAGATGTGCTAAAGTTTCCTAGTAATGCCCAAGGATGCTGACCTGGCTTTCAGTGCTTCATTGTTTGAAAGAGCAGAGTCCCTTTATACTCTGATTTCAAATTTTTTTTCTTGTTTTTGTGTGTCTACCTTGGCATATACTAAAGGAAGGTGTGTATTCATTTATTACATGATATCTCTGGGTTATAATTATTTACATATATGAATTTGAAAGAAAGATTGAGAGGGATATGTGTGACCTTTGTTTTATTATGATCATTTACATGACTAAAGATAAAAGATCATATGTCTGATTTTCAGTTTAATGACAAGTTACTTAAAATAAATGAAATATGTTTTTATTGTTTTTGTGGGTTTGATGCATTGTGTTTGGTGTTGTTTTTTATGAATATCATTAAAAATTTAAGGAGAGAGTAATTTTGAAATAATATTTTTGATGTATTTGAAAATAAATTCAAGATAAATGAAATAATTGAATTAATTTTCTAAAGAAGAAAAATAAAAATATATTTTTACATTTGGATGAACTAAGGGTTAACTGAACCATTTATGTATAGTATTTTACAGAACTGAATGTACTTAAATGATAAAGCTCTAATTGGTTAAAATGACTTTCTTTCAAGTTAGAGAACCCAGAATCTGAATAGATGATCTAACTACTGCCACTGAGGTTTTGGATTAGTGAATATTAATTTTCAACCAGACAAAATTTCTAAATAAGGATAATGGTTTTTCCTGTGAGATTTTAAATCTTAACAGGTGATATTGCTCACTTTATTAGGAAATTTTACAACAATTTAAAACATTTTGAATAATGGTTTTATTCCTTCTGTCTTTATTACCTTTATCCTGCTGATCCTTAATTTTATATGGACTTTTGGGATATATAGCATTTTACATTTACTTTGTTTTTAATGTATTTAAATGGTTTATAACATTCTTTCCTTGAAGTATAAGGAAGTTCTTTTAATTTCCCCCATTTAATTTTTAAAAGTTTGAATGGTCATCTTATGGTTGTCATGACTTATTTATATAGTTCTGTTTGTGGTATGTTGTATTGACCTTTTTTGTGGCTTAGGGTCCAGAAATGTTTTTCTAAGCTTGTTAAATAGAGTTTTAAAAGCAGAATCTCAAGCTAGACCTTTTAATCTTATACTTTGTAGGATACTTTCCCCTGGTTCTGCTGATTCTTTTAAGATAATAATGTCTGTCTTATTGTGAAAATGGTACATATTCATTAGGTAAATTTGGTAAGCCCAGAAAAACATATAGAAGAAAATGAAAATAAGTTTTTCTACTGTCAAAAGAAAACTAAATATTTTGTCATATAGCCTATTTTTTCTGTGTATATATAAAAATATAAAATAACACATATGCACTTAAAAAGACATTACTGTAGTACTGTTATGTAACCTATCCTTGAAAAAAAAGAAATTTAATTATGAACATCCTTTAGTCATGAAGTGATCTTCTATTGCATAATTTTAAAAGATTACATAGTGTTTTGTACATACATATTTTGTAATTTATTTCACCAATCCGCATTTTTCTGATAATTGATCAGAGAAAAGATCAGCATGATTTCACAGCATAAATATCTCCAAAAAGAAAGAGTGTTGTAAGGAGTTAAGTAAAAATGCAATTTTGATTAGTTTTCTGACAGAGAAAGATCTTCAGTGTCATTACACAGTGAAGCCTTTAAAGACATACCCATTACTTTTAAAACAAAGCAAATAGTAAGATAACCATAATAAAGTATACAAAATGAATAAAAAGTCAGAAAAACTGGAGCTCAGATGAACTGAGACTTCAGAAAAATGCCAAGACCACCATAAAAGTTTTCTTATATTACATTTAATGTAAGAAGAATAATCAAGGAAAGTATAATAATAATGCATGACACTGAGGGGGAAAAATCTTTAGCTCTTGAAGCTTCTTTGTCAAAGTCAAAGAGGAAACTACCACCATCTCTAACAGAAAAAAAAATAAGACAAACATTGATAGGAAGGACATAAAGGCCAATATGAGTATAGAGGTAAAGAATGCATCTGATTGAGTTGTCTTCTGGGCCATTTAAAACATCTTATAAAAGGAACTGCATGCAACACCTTAAAATTATTGTTATTTTTTGTGATCTTTGAAGATTTTCTGAGAATACAAGAACTGCTAAAAGATGGGAGATTCTGGGCTTGATTTTGAAACAGGTAGGAGATTTTGTAATTAAAAATGGAAAGGACTCATTTATGACTAACTTGAAGAAAAACAGTTTAAAAATGATTGGGAATAGGTTTGTTAAAATTAGATTGTCAGACCAACTTAGATTTTTCTCTGATGCAGTTAGTAGACTAGCAACGCTATGATATATTTGGACTTAAGCTTAGCTTTTGGTAAAGTCATTTTTATATCCTTGAGAGTAAGGTGGGGGAACAGTAAGTTAGCTACCAGCTGATCGTGATAATTAATTACACCAGTTCTGACTTTAAATGATCCCATCCAGAGATTGATTAATCTTGAAAGGTGGCTTTGTTCTTTGCTTTGTCATATTGCTTATATGGAGAAAGCAAATTATCAAATTTATCAGTGACAATGAGGAGTGAGAGATAGTAAGTAATACACTAAATGATCCAAAATAATTTTTGAGGCTGAGTTGTTGTACTAAGTTTAGATGAACTTTTTGGGAGTATATTCGTAAGGCCTTTAAAACACCAGGATACATTAAGGTAGCATTGCTCTACAGCATCACATATGAAAAAGACCTGAGGGTGGCTGTTGGCAGTAAACTAGATATAAGACAAAAGTACCATATGGCTTCCCATCTTCTTCCTCACCCCTCCCCTAAAAAATCCATCTCAATTAATGGAAAAGAGGAATAGAGTAACTGTGCTGAATACCAAAGTATTATTATTTTTAGTTCTGTGTATATTCAAAAGGAAGGATGTGAAAAAGTTGGATATGTTGCCTGTTTAAGGAACTAAGAATTTAAGAGAAATCTTGGGCTGTGCGTGATGGCTTACACCTGTAATCCCAGCACTTGGGGAAGCTGAAGTGTACAGGTTGCTTGAGGCCAGGAGTTTGAGACCAGCTTGGACAACATGGCGAAACCCCGTCTCTACTAAAATTACAAAAATTAGCTGGGCGTGTTGGTGCACGCCTGTAACCCCAGCTATGTTGAGAGGCTGAGGCACGAGAATTGCTTGAACCCAGGAGGCAGAGGTTGCAGTGAGCAGAGATCACGCCACTGCACTCCAGTCTGGATGACAGAGTGAGAATCTTTTTCAAAAAAAAAGAAATCTTGTGACAGCACTGGTTGGATATTAAGGAATGTCATAATAAGAGCTATCTTCAGATATTTTAAGACTTTTCCTTTGAAAAGCAGTTAGACATGGTTTGAGTCAGACTTGTTTGAAGTTAGGAGCATGAACTCTGAAATTGAACCCCTTGGGTCACATCTCAGACCCAGCACTTAATTAACTATATGATTTCAGGCACCTTGCTTAGCCGCTAAGTTTCCATTTTCTCAGCTGTAAAATTGGGATGGTTTTGAAGATTAAGGTGCCCAGTATTGTTCTAAATGCCCAAGTGTTAGCATTGTTGTTGTTGTTATTTGGTCCCAGCAGGTAGAACTAAGGCAGTTGTTTTCAGCCCAGGTGATTTTATGTCTTCCAGTGGGCATTGGCAATGTCTAGGGACATTTTTGGTTGGGGAGCTGGAGGAAGTACTAGCATACTGGTGGATGGAGGCCAGGGATGCTGCTAAACATTCTACAATGCAAACAACAGCCTCTTTACAACAAAGAATTACCTGGGCCAAAACCCTGAACTTGGGTTAGGTAAAAAGGTTTAATAAGCCTTAATATTAAGGAAAAACAGCCTAAGAGTCAGAACTTTCCAAGTCTAGAATGAAACTTTAAAAAGAGAAAAGTTCCCCTTCCCTGTCATTAGCAGTAGGTCAGCCAATTCGAGGACACTTTCTAGGTGAAGATTCAGGAATTAGATAAGTGTTTGGACTAGATTTTCTAAAGGGTTTTTCCTAAACTAAGTTTCTGTGTTTCTGTGGCTATTTCTTAGGATAGTTAGACATACTGAATTACAAAAGCATCAAAGGGCCTCTGATAGAAATTCTCTTAGTCTTTAATTTCATCAATCTAATTACACTATAGATTTTTAATTTTCATTTTGATATTTAGGATTGAATAAAAGGCATAATGGAAGGAATTTAATAGAAAAAGGTTATGTTTTCAAAGGTCATTTGGAAGGGGTGATTGTGGGATGGCTGTGATTTGTCTTTAGAAATCTGTTTTGTGGCCGGGTGTGGTGGCTCACGCCTGTAATCCCAGCACTTTGGGAGGCCAAGGCGGACAGATCACAAGGTCAGGAGTTCAAAACCAGCCATGTCAACATGGTGAAACCCCACCTCTACTAAAAATACAAAAAATTAGGCAGGCGTGGTGGTGGGCACCTGTAGTCTCAGTTACTTTGGAGGCTGAGGCAGGGGAATTGCCTGAACCCGAGAGGTGGAGGTTGCAGTAAGCTGAGAGTGCGCCACTGCACTCCAGCCTGGGCGACAGAGTGAGACCCCATCAAAATCTGTCTGTAAAAGTTTATTAAAATATTCACAATCATTTGATAAATATTTTAAAAACTGAGTCTTGTATTTGTACTTCATATCTTTTATACTCCAAAAGTTAAAAAAAATTATAATTTTTAAAAGCATTGCTTGAAAAATACTGGTTGTGTATGCATGCATTATAATATTATTCTCAATCATTAACAGTACCAAGATCAGTAACTGGCACAATGTAGTTGTTTAGTAAATATTTGTTGAACAAATGACTATTCAGCAGATACACAATAAACCTGTGCAACCATTAATTTAGCTTTGAACAATTTTTAACAGTGGCTAGCTATTTAAAAAAATTTTTTTCATGCTAGGAAGTTGCTGAAGAATATTAAGTAGTGACTGCCAACTCCCAAATTTGTATTTCTAGCCTGGACTTTCCCCCTGAACTTTAGACTTATGTGTCCCTAAGTATACACAGACTTATGTACACTCAGATGTGTAATAAGCATCTCACTTTTAACATGTCTAAGACATACCTACATTTCTAAACCTAGTCCTCTCACTCTCTCACTTGCATTCAGTAAATGGAACTTCCGTTCTTCCAATTGCTCAGGACAAAATCATGGAGTCATCCTTAACTCTTCTTTTTCTCTCACCTCCTACATTTCATCCATCAGTAAATTTCAGAGGCATATTCTTCAAAATATATAGTCTAGTACACTCTTTAACACGTAACTCTGCCATAACACTGGTCCAAGTCACTTTCAGCTTTAGCCTGATTATTTATAGTAACCTCTGAAATGGTGTCTTGGTGTTACCTTTGCCTCCTTTCTCCTATTCTCCCATGGTTTGCTTTGCAGCTAGAGTGATCCTGTTAAAACATAAATTAGTTCATTTAATTCACACTTCATTGCTACCCATTTTGCTCAAACAAAAGCAAAAACCCTTTAAACATTCCTTCAAGGCCTGTCATAATCTTGTTCTAGTCTTGCCTAACTAAGAGCTACCTTTTTAACATGGTCATTCTTATTTTGTATGCTCCAGCAACCCTGGGCTTCTCGAATGTCTTGAAAAAGCCAGGGATGACTCTTATCACAGGGCCTTAGCATTTGCTATTCCCTTCTGTATTTCATAGTTCTATTTCTTACATGTTCAGGTCTTTGCTTAGACATTTCCCCCTCAGAGAGTTCTACTTTGAGCATTCAAAATGGTGACACTCTGTTTTTGTTACCTTTATTTTTCCTTATAACATTTATCACCATATGTTAGTATCTGGGTCTTCATGTGACTTCAGTTGAAATTTGAAAAGATACTCTTGGGCCCTGCTACTGCTACTGCTGCTGCTGCTGCTGCAGTGGGATTTTAGGAAGAAGAGAAAGATGTCAGGATTTAGAAATAGTATTAAAACTATTTTTAGGCTATATATATTTCTTGCTGAAGTTGTCTTTGTGGGGGTAATCTGGGATTTAAGTATCATTTGAAAAATATTTTTATGGGAAAAACATATCCGACAACAGACTTACAGGTGATCTTTGAGAATTTAACTAATTCTTCAGTTGAGAACTTACCTTTTCCATTATTAAGCCTTTGTTCCTTGGGAAACTGATCATATATTAAGCAGAAGAGCAGAAAGTTTATAGAAGGCTAATTGACCAAAAAAAGGAAATGAGAGATAAATTGTTATTAAATCTATTTAGAAGTTTGATAGCATTTTTTATATTATAGTTACTGACATTTAATACAGGGATCAACAAACTTTTTCTGTATATGGCTGGATAGTAAATATTTTTGGCTATGTTGGCTACAGTCACCGTCCTAATCACTCAACTTTGTCATTGTAGCATGAAAACAGCCATGAACAATAATCATGAATAGACATGGCTGTGTTCCAATAATACTTTAGTTACAAAATCAGGCAGTGGGTAGAATTTGGACCATGAGCTGTAGTTTGCTAAATCCTGACTTAACACATTAACGATGCTTATAAAAAGCAAATCAGTTGCTTCAAAAATATATTAATATAAAATCATTTAAAAGCTTTAGTGTAAAAAACTGAAACAGGGGATATGGTATTTGTTAGAATAGTAAAAAAAAAAAAAGTCAGCTAATTTTTCTCCCAGAATAAAAATAGGATTTAAAATATTGCTTCTTTATTGAGATCTGACTAATTCAAATGGATAGGAATATTGTCAGTGGAAAAAAAACACACTCAAACTCCAGGGTATGGGACAGGACACCTTCTGAAATGAGGGGCCTATGGCCTATAAGCAAAGTAGGTCAGGGGATTTCTTTATGGTCAGCTCCATTACAGAAAGGCAGGGGAAGAGTAGAATGTATTTTTAGTTTCCAAGGCCTGTCTTGGAGAGAAAAAAGAGCCATGAAAAGAGGGCAGGTGAAGGTCAGAGAGAGAGATTCTGTTTTCTGAGGCCTAAAGTGCCCCCAACATTATAACAAGGGCGGTAGGAGTTATGAGCCAGGAAACATGGACAAAAACATGTATATAGCCCTTTATGGAGACATACATGTTTTTTTACAGAGCTATATATAGTTTTTTATATTACAGTTTTGTGTATTTGTCAACAGTTTTCTGATATGAGTGCTACTTATATTAGCTACTTATGGAAATTTTTCTTATATTATTTCCTTGAAAATGTGCTCCCCTCTATTTTCTCTGTTCTCTGTAGAACATATATTAGTTGAATGTTGACCTCCTTCATTAGTTCTCTTTTTAAATGCTTTATTTTCCATTTCTTTGTATTTTTGTTCTTTTAAGGATATGTTCAATATTTTCTTTCAACCCTTCTAGTAACCTTGTAAAAATTTCTGCTATTATTTTGAATTTTTCAGAACTTTTTCTTATTCTTTAATTTTTTTAGAATTGCAGCATTCCTGTCCTTATTTTATGGATACTTTTTTATGTTTCTGAATTTATCATAGTTTAGTGTTCTTTTTGTCTCCACATTATTGCCCCTTTTGTTATATATATTAAGCTTTTTCATTGTGAAATAATTTTAGATTTACAAAAAGTCACAAAAAATCATACTGTGAGTTCCCAGGTACTCTACTCAGCCTCCTTCAATGATAACATTTTACGTAACTTTAGTACATTATGAGAACCAGGAAACTGACATGGGTACAATACTAATAACTAAATTATTGACCTTTCTTCTATTTTATCAATTTTTACATGCACTTTTTCTTTTTTCTGGTACATAGTTCTGTGATATTTTATCGTATGTATAGATTCATGTAACTCCCACCGCAATCGGGATATAGAACTGTTCTATCACCACAAAGAAATTCTCTTATGTTACCCCTTTATAGTTACACCCTCTCTCCAACTCTGACCTGTGGCAACCCCTAATTTGGTTCTATATCCCTATAAGTTTGTTGTTTTGAGAACATTATATAAGTGGAATGATATAGCGTATAAACTTTTGGGTTTGGGTTTTTTCATTCAGCGTAATGCTTTTGGATCCATTCACATTTGTTGTAGATATCAATAGTTTTTTTTAAAATTGCTGAATAATTTTCTATGGTATGGCTGTACTACAGTTTACTCATTCAAAAAATGGCTTGGTTTTTGTTATAAACTTTGCAGTACTGTTGGATTTTAAAAACTCTGTACGTATTAGTTTAGTATTACACACTTTTTCCCCTTGTAGGAGTATCTAGTTTCATTGAACAAAACGAGATCCTTATGTTTTTCTTCAGTTCTTAGGAACCTGCCTGCCATTGAAAACTGTTGCTGTAATTAGAATTTTTAAACAAATTAGGTGACGAAATCATATGCAGAAATTCATACCAGATTTGCATTATAAAGTTTGATGTGAATAGATATTTGCTTCTACACTTGATCTTAATCAAAAGGCCGAGAAGCGATAGATATTTGCTTCTGAGAGAGACCATTTTAATAAGATTTAAAGGTTTTTAGAAACTTTACTGCTTGTTGATTCACCTTATGCTTCAAAGCATGATTTTGAAACAAAGTGAAAAGTTGATAGTAAAGAAAACAGAAGCATTATTAAGTCGTAAAGCTGCAAAATTTAAAAATGGAAATATTTTCTTTTTTGTTTAAGGTGGATTTGTTTATGTAACTAGAGGTGCTTGGAAGTGATTGATATTCCTCAGTTTAAGAAAATTGTGATCTCAGAGGATCATGATTAAGGGTTCTTATTTGGGCTTTTGTAGTAAGTTTACTGGGTAGTATATGTTGGTTTGTGAAGTTTTCAAGTGGTGATCAGTTGGTGATGGTAGATGTTTTTAATCTGATTGTAGAAATGCTTTTGGTTTCTTGAGACTGCAGACCATATTACAAGAAGAGGATGCCAGAATCTATGTAGATTGGTAAGAGAAGGAATTTAGTGCACTCTGCTAAGAAAAGTGAGAAAAGAAAGGACTATTAGAAGAAGAAAGGCATGACTTTTGTTACTTAAGTGTAATTGAAATGGCTAAGTATTTGTTTTCTATTATGGTATTCTCAGGCAGCTGTGTTTTGGCCAAGAGGTCAATTCTGGTATACAATTTGGTACATATATATATACCCATAAAACCTTACCATAATTAGGATAATGAGCATATACATCACACTCAAAAACTTCTTTGGTGCCCTTTGTAACCCTTCCCTTTGAACTCTTATACCCCTTTTTTGTGAAACCACCAATATGTTCTCTGTTGCTCTATACATTATTCTGTACTTCCTAGAATTTTATATAATTTATTTTTTGGGGGTGGGGAGAGATCTGGCTTCTTTCATTCAGTATAATTATTTTGAGATTGATTCATGTTGTAACTTGTGTCAGTAGTTCATTCTTTTTTATTGTTGAGTAGTATTCCATTGTATGGATATATCATAAATGGTTTATCCTTTCACTTGTTCATAGACATTTAGGTTGTTTCCAGTTTTGAGCTGTTACAAATAAAGCTGCTAAGAATGTTTGTTTACAAATCATTTTTTATGGATAATGTCTTCATTTCTTTTGGGTAAATACATAATGGAATGACTGAATCATATGGCTAGTTTATGTTTAATTTCTTAAGAAACAAACTGTTTTTTGAAACAGCTTCTAAAATGGTTGTATCATTTTCCATTCCTACCACAAGTGTATGAGGGTTCCATTTCATACATGTACTCATCAACACTTGATATAGTCAGTCTTTTCATTTAGCCACTCTGATGTGTAATGATGTAACAGTGTCATTTTAGTTTGCATTTCTTTAGTGACAAGTGACGCTATCATTTCATGTACTTATTTTCTTATCTGCGTATCTCACATTTTTTCCCATTATTTTGAGAGTTCTTTATATAGCTTACATGTCAGTCCTCTGTCAGATATATGATTTGCAAATATTTTCTCCCAGTCTGAGGCTTGTGTTTTTAGTCTCTATTATTTATTAATTTTTTTGAAACAGCATCTTGCTCCATTGCCCAGGCTAGAGTACAGTAGCATGATGACCATGACTCACTGCAACTTCGAACCTCTGGTCTTAAGCAATATTACCACCTTGGCCTCTCAAGTAGCCGGAACCACAGATGCCTGCCACCACTCCTGGCTAATTTTTTAAAAAATTTTGTGTAGAAATGGTCTCACTATGTTGCCCAAGCTGGTCTTGAACTCCTGGGCTCAAGCTGTTGTCCCGCCTCAACCTCCCAAGGTGCTGGGATTACAGGCTTGAATCACTGCGCATAGCTTCTTTTCATTCTCTTAACACTGTTTTTTGAAGATCAAAAGTTTTTGATTTTGATGAAGTTCAATTGTCGGTTTGTTCTTTTATGCATTGTGCTTTTTATTTCTAGAAGTTCTATAGTTTTAAGTTTTAGATTTAGGTGTGTGGTCCATTTTGAGTTAACTTTTGTATATGATGGGAACTATTACGCAGAGTTCCTTTTTTTTTTTTTTCTAGAATTGTTGAATGTGAAATACCTATTGCATATTCATTTGTTCCAGCACCATTTGATGAAAAACTCTTTCTTCCCTGAATTGTGTTTGAGCCCTTGTTGCAAATGAGTTGTCTGTATATATGTATGTGAATTCTTTTCTGGAGTCTTTATTCTGATTCATTGATGTATGTGCCTGTCATTATGCCAGTAGCACACTTTACTCATTGCTACAGCCTTTTAATGAGTCTTGAAATCAGATCGTGTGAGTCTTCCAACTGTTCTTTAAAAAAAGTTATTTAGGCTATTCTAAGTCATTTGCATATGCATATGAATTTTGGAATCAACTTGTCACTCTTGATAAGCAAGCCTACTTAGTTTTCCATTGGAATTATGTTGTATCTAGTAGATTAACTTACGGAGAAAATTGACTTGTAAAGACAGTAGTTTTCTCCATTTGTTTAGGTCTTCTTAATTTCAGTAATGTTTTATAATTTCCAATGTGTGAGTTTTTCACATCTTCTATCATATTTATCCCTAAGTATTTCAGGTTTTGGTGTTATTTGTAAGTGGTGTTTTTAAAATTTCAATTTCAGGTTGCGTATTCTTGGTATGTAGAAATAAAGTTCATTTTAAAATACTGATTTTGTATTCTGCAACCTTGTTGAACTTACTGGTTCTAGTTACCTTTTTTTTTTTTACTAGAGTCTACAATAGATGATCATGTTTTCTGCAAATAAAGATAGTTTTACATCTTAATCAATCTGAATGTCTTTTCTTGCCATATTGCACTGGCTAGAATCCTCAGTACATTGTTGAAGAAAAGTGACAGTGGACATTCTTATTTCTGATTCTTGTTTCTGATTTTAGATGGAGAGCATTTGGTCTTTGATTACTATTCTTTTTGTATGTATTGCTGGATTTGATGTATTAAAATTTTGTTTAGAATATTGATATTTGTGTTCTAAGATTTGTGGTTTTCTTTTCTTATAATATCTTTTCCACTTTCTTTTACTTAAAAATTTTCTGATTTCCTTTTTGATTTCCTTACTGCTCTGTGAGTTGTTTAGGTAAAGGTATTATTTAATTTCCAAGTATCTGGGAATTTTCTAGATATTGGTGTCTGGGCAATGTTGGTCTCATAGAATGAGTTGGGAAATACTATCTTCTCGTCAATTTTCTGGAAGAGCTGTGTAGGGGTGATATTATTTCTGTCTTAAATGCATGGTAGAATTTGTCAGTGAAGCCATATAAGCCTAGAGTTTTCTTGGAGGGAATGTTTTAAACTACAAATTAAACTTCTTTAGTAAACATAGAGCTATTCAACTTTTTCTTAAGTGAGCTTTTTTGTAGGTTTAAATTTGTCCATTCTGAGTTGTTGAATTTATTGGCTTAAAGTTGTTTATAATATTCTTTTATTATTCTTATAGTATCTGTAGCCTCTCTTATTTCTGACATTGGTAGTTTGTATCTTCTCGATTTTTGTCCCAAGCAGTCTGGGTGGAGGTTTAACAATTTTATTGACGAATGTCATTTTTCTTAGACCTTCTTTTCTAATATAGGAATTTAATGCCATAAGTGGCCTCTAAGTACTGTTACAATGTCATACCATGCCACAAATTACAGTATTTTAGGTTTTTTCCTACTTTCTTTTAGTTCAAAATTTTCTAATTTCCTTTTTATTTATTGCTCTGTAAGTTGTTTAGGTAAAGATATTATTTAATTTCCAAGTATTTGGGAATTCTCTAGATATCTCTGTTATTGAATTTTGCTTTAATTCCATTGTAATCAGAGAACATACTTTGTATGATTAAATTCTTTTAAGTTTATTGATACTTGTTTTATTGCCCAAAATATGATCTATCTTGATAAATGTTCTGTGTGCACATGAAAAGCATGAGTCTTCTGCCCTTTTTGGGTGTTCTGTAAATGTCAGTGAGGTCAAGTCAGTTGATAATGTTATTGAAATCTCATCAATCCCTACTGATTTTTTGTGTAGTTTTTCTGTTAAATATTGTGAGAGAGGTGATGAAATCTCTGATGATAATTGTGGAATTGTCTAGTTCTCATAGTTTTATCAGTTTTTACCTCCTGTATTTTGAAGCTCTCTCATAAGGCAGAAAAACATTTGGATTGTTATGTGCACGTAATAAATTAACCCCTTTATCTTTATGAAATACATTAGTGATATTCTTTGTTCTGAACTCTGCTTTGTCTGATATTAATATAGCCACTCTTGCTGTCTTTGAACTAGTGCTAGCATAGTGTATCTTTCTTCATTCTTTTATATTGAATCTCTTTGTACCATATAGCACATAGTTGGACCTGGCTTTGATTATTATTATTATTATTATTATTTTAAGAGAGAGTCTCCCTCGGTTGCCCAGGCCGTAGTGCAGTGGTGCAATCTCTGCTCACTGCAGCCTTGACCTCCGAGGCTCAAGTGATCCTCCCACCTCAGCCTCCTGAGTAGCTGGGACCACAGGCATGCACCATCACACCCAGCTAATTTTTGTATTTTTTGTAGAGATGAGGCTTTGCCACGTTGTGAAAGGCTGGTTTCGAACTCCTGGGCTCAAGTGATCTGCCAGGCTGGGGATCTAGCTTTTATATCCAATCTGATAATCTTCACCTTTTATGGTTTAGACTGTTTACATCTAAATGGCTAAGACTATCTGTATTTAATGTGATTATTGACATGGTAAAGGTTAAGTGTCATCTTGTTATTTATTTTCCGTTTGTCCCATTTGTTCTTTTTCCTTCTTCCTCCCAATCCCTTTTTTCCTTTGCCCTCTTGGATTAGCCAAATCTTTTTTTATGATTTTATTTTATCTCCTTTTTTGGTATATTAACTGTAATTTTTTGTTTTCTTATATTAGTGGTTGCTTTAGTATTAACAGTATACATCTTTAACTTATCACAGTGTACCTTCAAGTGATGTTATACTGTTTCTTGTGTGGTGTAAAAACCTTACAATAATATACTTCGATTTCTTTCTCCCAGACTTTGTGCTGCTCTAGTTATATGTGTATGTTATAAACCCCATATTCTATTATTATTATCATTATTGTTTAATCTTTTATAGAGATTTAAACAATTAGAAAAAAATTATATTCTTCTATGCAGTTACTTTTTCTAGTGGTCTTCATTTTTTTGTGTGGATTCATATTTTCATCTGGCATTAGCTTTTTTTTTTCTGCCTGAAGGACTACCTTTTAACTGTTCTTGCAGTGCAGGTCTTCTCATGATGAATTCCTTTGTCTTTTTTTGCCTGAAAATGTCTGTACTTTCTTATTTTTTTCCGACAAATCAGTGCAGATCCTTCTTATTTTTGAAAGATGTTTTTAGTGGCTATGGCAAACCCAGGTTGACAGGGTTTGTTTTCATTTTTTTCTTTGAAGTATGTGTGGAATTTGTTGTGCATATTGAATCTGTGGGTTTGTAATTTTTGCCAAATTTGGAGAAAGTTCAGATATTACTTCCCTTTTTTTCCTTCCTACTTCCTTCCTGGACTCCATTTATACCTGTATTAGGCCACTTGAAATTGACCTGCAGCTTACTCATGCTGTTTATTTTTCTGTTTTCTCTGTCTTTTTTATTTTGAATATTTCCTATTGCATTGTTTTCAAATTTGTTAATCATTTCTTCTATAATGTGTAATCTCCCATTAATTCCATTCAGTGTGCTTCTCTTTTTTAAAGTGATTTTTAATTAATGTGTAACATGTAATAATTATACATATTTAGAGGTACTGAGTGATATTTCAATACATGTATACAGTGTGTAGTGAGCAAATCAGGGTGATTAGTATATCTATCACCTCAAACATTGATCATTTTTAAAAAATGTCAGGAACATTCAAAGTTCTGTCTTCTAACCATTTGATAATATATAATAAGTTAAAGGGCCATTTAGTATACTTTTCATCTCACATGTAAACATTTTTATCTCTGGAAGCTTGATTTGCATCTTTTTAATCTTGTGTGTCTTTACATTTCTTTTTGGAGGGCTATGGTTATAGTGACTTTTTAATATTTTTATTTCTCATTCTAATATGTGTCAGTTCACGTTTTATTTCACTTGATTTTTTTTCCTCATAGATTATGTGTTCTCACTTCTTTGCATGCCTGATAATTTTTGATTGGATGCCATACATGGTAAACTTTACCTCATTTGTGTGTTTGATATTTCTTATACTTACAAATATTCTTGAGCTTTGCTTTAGGATTTAGCTATATGGAAATAGTGTGGTCCTTTTGGTCTTGATGTTAAAATTTGTTAGGGGAACTGGAACAGTGCTCAGTCTAGTTGTAATTATTTCCCATTTTAGAGTCTTCTAATTCTCTTCCCAATGCCTTAAAAATTATTAGGCTTTCCAGTCTGAACTAGTGGGAACAGGACCTATTCCTGGCCCTGTATGAGTGCTGGGCACTATTTCCTCTAATCCTTTGAGTTGGTTTTTTTCCCCAGCTTTTCATAGTGTCCTCACATGTGTGACTGGTATCCAGCTCAGTACTCAAGGAGGACTCTGCAGATTCCTGAGGTTTTCTCTCTGTTACTTTTCCCTTAGAACTCTAGCCATCTCTTATCCCAGTGTCTCAGCTCCATGTCTTTCACTCACAGTCCACTGGGTTCTGCTTGTGTTTTCCCTCTCTGTGTTTACTTTGCAAATGCTCTCAAGATAGTAATTTGGGACAATTGTTGGGCCTATCTCATTTGCTTTCCATTTTTCAGTGATTGCTCTCCTTCATTGCCTGATATGCTGTGTCTTGCAGACTATTGTTTCATATATTCTGTTTGGTTTCTTGGGTTGTGTCAGACAGGAGTATAAACTCAGCCCTTGTTATTCTGTCTTGGCTGGAAATAGGTATTAGGGCTAATCTAGTCTTCATGTCCTTACCTATACTTAGTTCATGAATCCCAAACTCTTCAATGCAGCCTGAAGCAGAGCTTTCCCTTCTGAACTTGCTCGAACTCATTTTCTTTTGTACATATTAACTGTTTTTGCCTTTAGAGTGCTTTCTTAATCTAAAAGTATTGAATTAAATATAGTAGGACATGATTTGTCTTCCATGACATCTGATTTTGAAGGTCTGATTCAGGGTTCAGTCTATGTGGGAATTAAAAGAAAATATGAAAGTGTATTATGACACCTTTTGAATTCGTTTAAAATCTAAGTGTTTTAGAAATGAAGCCAATATTTTAGCAATGTCTAGTCTTTCAGCTACAGAGATGTCTGGTGAAAATGCTTTTTTAATTAGTCAGTCTGCTTGGCCCTTACTCACATTGAACATTTAGCTTGTATTTGTCTTACTCGTAGTTGTGCTCATACCTTGTCCATTAAATTACCAGAGTCACATTTAGATAATGTGCTTTCTTATAGTTGAAAAAGATGAAAACTTAGCCGCCAGAATAATTTGAAGAGCTATTTTTTCTATATATGATCTTTGTTCTATTTAGTGTGGATTCCTTTTTTTTCCTACTTTAGAAAACAAGCCAGAAATTCCAGTATTTCTACTCTTAACGATTTTTTAAAAACGTAAGTGCAGTAGGATCTTTTGATTTGTTCTGTTTGAAAGAAAAGGTTTTGTTCTATTGATGCAGCTGTACTCTGATTTTTTTTTTCACTAGAATGAAGGTGGGAGTAGAATTTTTCTCTGTAGGTTTATGAGAAACAAATAACTGATAAAGGCTGTTAGGTTGCCTTTATTTCCCTAGAAGTAACTTTCAGGATAAATACAAAGTCAACTTTATCTTCTGTCCTTGTAGTCTGTTATAGCAAGGTGATGACTGATTTTTATAATGAAAGAAACCACCAAAATAACAAAAAATATTAAAGCTAATAAAATCAACCAAAGAGATGACCCTGAGACACTGAAAGATTTTGCTTTCTGAATCACCAAGATTAAATTTTAACTCATATGGTTTTGCTAAAGGAGACCAGTATAATATTGTGAAAGGGGCACTGGAATGAATCAAAAGGCTTAGGTTATAGTGTTATTAGCATTTCTACTAAATACTATGTGACCCTGAGCAAGTTTTGCAGTTCTGAACTTTAATATCCTCATCTGTCATAACTAAATAAACTAACATTTCATGAGTAATTATGTTGTGCCAGGTACATTGCTGGTCAGCTTACTTATTATACTTCATTTAATTCACCTATTAACCTTAGAAAATAAATAGAATCTACATTTTACAAATGAGAAACCTAAGTTTCCAGAATATTAAGTATCATTCAAAATGTCAAGCAATAAGCATTAGACAACAATTTTACTTTAAAGCCATGAAGTTCCTTCTGTTTCTAAAAAGTACTTTAATATTTTTAAACCATAGTATATGCTAACATAGTAAATTTTCAAATTGCTTAAACCATAGTATATGCTAACATAGTAAATTTGCAAATTGCCTTAGGTCTGGTTTTATTATTTTTATTACCATCAGTTTTCTTATTTGCAAAATGTAATCTAATTATTGAAATTTTATCTATTTGTCAGGAGCTGGACACTAGTGATACACTAGTGGCTACTCTATAGCAATGTCTTTTTTCTTTGAGATCCTAAAGCATTTATTATCTAATACCCATTTAGTAGTTACGTATTTGGGAACTGTTTAGTAGTTTTATATTTGGAAGTTGGGATAACTCTTGAATTGTTTAAAGTTCTGCATGTTCATCTATTACTGCTACACTTAGAAAACAAGCTCCTGAGGAAGCTTCTTTCTGTTGGCATTTAGCATAGCATTGTACATATAGTATGTGTAACTTAATACATGATTGTGTTAAAATATTCTGTAAACTGGACTATTTTAATCAACATTCTGAGTTTTTCACTTGTGGAGAAGTTTATTATATATAAGATATTTTTAAGTTTTTAAAAATTCTGTGACTTTATGTAGTCAGAGTAGGTAGGTTTGTTAGGTTTTTCAGAGAAATACTTTTCTTTTCTTTTTTTTTTTCCTGAGACAGAGTCTTGCTCTGTCCCCCAGGCGGGAGTGCAGTGGCATGATCTTGGCTCACTGCAACCTCTGCCTCCCAGACAATTCTTGTGCCCCAGGCTCTTGAGTAGCTGAGATTACAGGTGTGTGCTACCGCACCCAGCTAATTTTTGTATTTTTAGTAGAGACAGGGTTTTGCCATGTTGGCCAGACTGGTCTTGAACTCCTGACCTCAAGCGATTCATCCGCATTGACCTCCCAAAACATTGGGATTACAGGTATGATTCACTGTGCCTGGCTGAGAAATGCTTTTCAGAAAAACTTTAAAAAAAAATCATAGTGTTTTGAAAAGACTCAACTCAAAGTTGGTTGATTGAAGTTAGCATGTAGACTTACTTTGTTTGGCAGGGAGACCAATTTATTTGCCCCATTCCTCAGTTTTTTAGGAGTTCCAGAAGCTCTTGCCTTCTCTTTTCCCCCCACAGTGAAAGAAATCAAATTATGTTACTCGGGTTTTTCTTTTAAAATGTTTGCAATCTTACGTTCTGCTTTTATGGTTAATTTTCCTTTCTAACTTATCAGTACATCCTCGCGTATTGCTAAGGGAGGAGTCGACCACACCAAAATGAGTCTACATGGTGCTAGTGGGGGACATGAGAGATCAAGAGATAGACGAAGGTCAAGTGACAGATCACGAGATTCATCTCATGAAAGAACAGAGTCTCAACTCACTCCTTGTATTAGAAATGTGACTTCTCCAACACGACAGCACCATGTTGGTATGTAAAATCAACTAACCTTCCTAACAGTTCTTAAAAACATACATTTACCTTTTTAAAGTAGTAATGACATTGAATTGTGCCTAATACAGCAGAGTGTAATTAGCTTCTTCTATTCAGTTGTTTCTGTTTTAGTTGAACTTGGTTCTTGCTGTGAAAGAAAAAACAGCTTATTAAATGCAAAGTTAATGTGAATTTTTTAACCTCTGGTACAGTCTTATAAAATAAGTAATTGGAAAAGCCTTTGAAACTGTGATATATAGATTTTCAAAGTTCTCAAGTTAATTTTTGTCTTATGAAATATATAGCAATAGTTTGTAGTAAATTATTGATAGGAGTTTAGTTATTATCATGCTAACAAAGGACCTGAAAGGTAGAATAGCCATTATGTTATTTATTCTGATTTTTGACAATATCTCAAATTTAATAATAAAAATAGATGAAAGGTGTGATGTGTTTTACTTTGTTAGTAACTAGCTCAGGTCTTTCCCTTCCTTCCTATTCATTATTATAAATGACCGTTGTTATCCCAGGTGAACACATGGTATGACTATAAAACACCAGCTGAAGAAGAGGTGCCTTAGCATGTGAGCTTGCTGATTTTTATTTTCCCTTGCAGAAGAGACAAATTAAAACTTTGACTTACTATATGCAGCAGTAGTTTCTGATAATCTGTTGTAAATAAGAATCATTAATATTAGGGTCTAATTATGAGAGAAGTTGTCAATGTTTCAGTTGATCCTTGAAGTCAAACTAGTACTTATAAGCCAGATAGCAACAAAAGTATAAATTAGAGTTGACAGTTTGTTACATGAAAAAGTCAGTATCTGGGAGTAGAATAGCAGGATATGATACATTATTTTATTAATACTGCTTTAGCAAATTTTGCTTTTGAGATGCTACCAGTATTGTAGAATCAGGCAATAAAAGGGAGGCGTCAGAGTATCTCTGGAGATATGTCAAACGTAATTATATAATCAATAATGTTGTACAGAGTGTTCTAAGTAGTTTGAGTCATAGAGGAATTTGGCAAAAGCTGATGAAACTGATGAGATGGAGGTACATTTTTAGGTCACCTTTAAAGTTTAGTGATCTAGTCTCTAAGTGAAACATATCACAAAATCTTAGTTTTTATTTGACTATAATTATAGATCGTAAAATTTGTAGTAGTGCTTTATTCAACAAACAATATTCTCATTTGAGAATGAGAAGAAAACAATATATCATGAGCTACTAAAGCCACTTTATTTGGTAGACATAAAAATCATTAAAAATAAATAAATACTTCTTACTGCCCTTAGTGAATTTCTTTCTTTTTTGTGGGGGATGGGGGCCTTCTTTTTTTGAGATAAGTTGCTGGTTTTAGAATGCCCTTATTAACATGGTGAGATTCTAAAGATTGTACTTTGTGTTCTCAGAATAGTGTTATCTCTTTTAGTAATTAGGACAGCTTAAATTAGTATTCTTATTAATCTTTTACTGTAATAACTTTCAAAGCATATTTGTTTTACTTGTGAGAATATTTGGTTCCTTGGGTTTCTGTTTTTAAGTGGAGTAAAAATATAAAATTTTCCTTCATCTTGATATTAGTTTGGGTTAGCATTTGTCAGCTATACATCTTTTTTAAAAGTCTACAAATAAAGATTTTAGAAAGCATTTTGATGTTTTGGGTTTTATTCCTGGAACTAAATGAATGTTTATGGTGTTCTGTTAACATGTTATTTGAAACTGAAAAGTAGAAATGCTGTGACTTAAAACGACTTTTATAAGTCAAACATTTAAAAAGATATATATATAGATCTTGAATTTTTAAAAGAAAATTTCCTAACTTTGTCTAACATCTTTATTTCAGAACGAGAAAAAGATCACAGTTCCTCTCGTCCAAGCAGTCCACGTCCTCAGAAAGCATCCCCAAATGGTTCCATTAGCAGTGCTGGGACCAGCAGCAGAAACAGTAGTCAGTCAAGTTCAGATGGTAGCTGTAAGACATCTGGGGAGATGGTGTTTGTATATGAAAATGCAAAAGAGGGAGCTCGGAATATAAGAACGTCAGAACGAGTGACACTAATAGTGGATAACACTAGATTTGTTGTAGACCCATCCATTTTTACTGCACAGCCAAATACAATGTTGGGCAGGTTTGTATTATTGCAGTTATTTGCATTACTAATTATAAGGTGCTTTTACCGCCATTATTTTTTTATTTAAGTTTTACAGTAATTCTCTGTTGAAATGTAACATTTCTGTTTTACAGATGAAAGAACTGAGCTTTGGAGGCTAAATTACTTGTCCCAAGTTAATACAGCTAGAAAGTGATAGAGTAAGAGCTTGAACTTGGTTTTATTTCTAGTGTTCTTTGCAGTACCAGTAGAAATAGCAAATATATTAGTTGCTGAAGTCAGGATACTAAGATGTCTTTACATATTGAGACTGTAAATTGAATCTAACCAGGTGAATTTAACAATGATAATATGTTTCCTGCACTTGGGTTCCCATTGAATCACAAAATATAAACAATCAGCATTGTTTAAAGGCGGAAAAAAAAACCCAATAGGTTGTTTAGCTGTAAAGTCAGCATGAATTGTCAGTTTGATGTAGATACTTAAAAAATAAAATAAAAAAGGAATGTCAACAAGTAGTTAGCAAAATGAAGGAAATAATTGTCATCTTCTGATTTGTGCTGGTCCAGAGTAATAGATCTATTTAAAGTTTGCAGTTATGGGAACCACAGTCTAAGAAGGATATAGACAATAGAGACTTGATTTTTTCCCCATGTCCAAACTATACCTTTTAATTGTAAAATCAGTATCTTTGGTTACACTACTATCAAGTGAAAGGGCATGTGCATGAAATAGAAATTTGTGTGAGATAAAAACTTGTACTTTACTAGATTGCATATGCATTGTGTGTGTGTGTGATTTATCATTGTCTCGTAATACAGAGTAAATGCTGCTGTTGTGATATTGTATACATTTTTGAGTAACTAAATATTTTCCTTCAACATTGACACTATGCTTTATATCATGAAAAAAATATCTTTGAACTATAGGCTTTTTTGTATTTTTAGTGTTATAAGGGAGGATTATTATTATTTTTTTTTTTGAGGCGGAGTCTCGCTCTGTTGCCCGGACTGGAGTGCAGTGGCCGGATCTCAGCTCACTGCAAGCTCTGCGTCCTGGGTTTACGCCATTCTCCTGCCTCAGCCTCCCAAGTAGCTGGGACTACAGGCGCCCGCCACCTCGCCCGGCTAGTTTTTTTTTGTATTTTTAGTAGAGACGGGGTTTCACCGTGATAGCCAGGATGGTCTCGATCTCCTGACCTCGTGATCCCCCCGTCTCGGCCTCCCAAAGTGCTGGGATTACAGGCTTGAGCCACCGCGCCCGGCCATAAGGGAGGATTATTGACAAATTATCAGGAATATGACGACACTGTTAATAATACTTTATATTTTTACATCAGATATATAGAAACAATAAAAAGTAGATATATGAAATTTTGGCTGTTATGTTTTCTTAAAAAAAAAGGTTTTAAGTGTTCATATTGATGTGAAAAGAGTAGCTTTCCCCTTTTGTAAAAAGTTTAAATCATGACATTTGATTCCTGAAAGACTATCTTCTTTTTCTTCTTTTTCAATTAGCAAAGCCTTCTTTTTATGCCGATTGACTAAAGTGTGTCTTTGGGGATGAAAATTAATATTCATGGGAACTGTAAAAAGCAGTTGGCATTCTTTTGGAAACTTTGACATAAAAAACCTTTGTTGTTCATAGTTTTCTGTGTTACAACGAAAGATAAAACTATTTGAATTAGGAAACTATTAAGTAGATTACTTAATTCAACCGTACCATAGGATCTAGAGGTTCACCTTTCTTTAATCATGATTTTTGTATCTTCTGGAGAGTACTAGAGTACATTTTTTATTGTTAAGGACATATTTTGGAAATTGCAGTCTTGAAGGGCCAACAAACATGACTTGAAAAAAACATAAAGTCATTTGTATTTTCTTACGTAAGAGCTTTTTATTTATTTTCTTAAACTTGCCATTGTCCTATTTCTTAATTCCTATCTATCCCAGCATTTGGTTGCTTGTTTTTCAGTTCCAGGATACAAGTCTAATAATTTTGAGTAGGATTTGTTACATTTATAGTTAAGATTGTGAAATGTAAAACAACCTGACTTGTCCTGTATCATATCACTTTGTCTCAGGTTAGCTTGCTGTTATGTGCTGCATTATGGCATTAACTGTACAGTGAAAACAGCAGTTTTAAGGAAAAAGCACAGATAACATGGTTTCCCTTTTTTTTTTTCTTCCTGGTAAGATTAGTATTAAAAACTCACCTTTTTCCCTTGATTAATGTTATTTTCTGAGGAGAAGGGGTAGGAAAGCTCTTTAGCTTCTGAATTTTGTCGTTTATTTTATTGTTGCTTAGAGAAAATCTATACTAGTATTCCCTACCATCAAAAAGAAAATGTTTTTAATATTCCTCCTTTTATGATGTTTGCCAGAATACGTTAATGATAAAAATTCTTGACTAATTTAATGATATAATTCCTTTTTACATTTGTACATGAAATCCATTTTCCCTTTTGAAGGAAGTATTCTATTGACGTATTTCTCAATTATTTACTATCATAGGATGTTTGGATCTGGCCGAGAACATAACTTTACACGACCCAATGAGAAAGGAGAGTATGAGGTGGCAGAGGGAATTGGTTCCACTGTGTTTCGAGCTATTCTGGTGAGTATTGACTTAATCATAAGACCCCTTCTGAGTAGGTACTTGGATTAGAAGCAGAATTCTATTTGAATATCTCTCTGGAGTTATTCCAGGATATTGTTTTTCCTTAAATACCATTTAATTCATCTTTATTTTATTTTGTTTATATTTTTATTTTGCAACAGGGTCTTGCTCTTTCACCCAGGCTGGGTGGAGTGCAGTGGCACAGTCATAGCTCACTGTAGCCTCAACCTCCCGGGCTCAAACACTCCTCCTGCCACACATTCCTGAGTAGCTGGGACTACAGGCATGCACCACGATGCCTGGCTAATTCTTTTTGTTTTCCTTTTTTATAGAGATGAGGTCTCACAGTGTTACCTAGGCTATTCTCGAACTCCAGGGCTCAAGCGATCCTCCTGCCTTGGCCTCCCAGTGCTGGGATTGCAGGCATTGAGCCACCATGCCGTGCTCTCATCTTAATTTTAGTACATACAGATAATATAATAGAAGCAAATGAATTTTATGACCTTCAGGATGATAGGATAGGGGATTATTAATCTCTTAGGTTTGCATATACAGTTCTTTCAGGTATTTAGTAACATTTCTGGAGTCATATTTACTTCTCTTTCTCTTAAATGCAGTAAATCGATCATTTTTACTATCTGAGAATGAATATGACTACTTGATTCTATTATTTTATTGCACATAACTAGCAAACTTAGAAACATCTAAAAGTCATCTCCAAAATGTATTTGTTAACATCTTTGGTTTTTTGTTTTTTTCCCCGTACAGGGTCTCACTCTGTTGCCAAGGCTGCAGTGAGTAGAGTGATCACGGCTAACTGCAGCCTCGACCTTCTGGGTTTAAGTGATCATCCCACCTCAGCCTCCCTAGTAGCTGGGACTATAGGCATGTGCTACCACACCCAGCTAATTTTTTTGTATTTTTAGTAGAGATGAGGTTTCGCCATGTTGTCCAGGCTGATCTTGAACTCCTGAGCTCAAGCAGTCCTCTTGCCTTGGCCTCCCAAAGTGCTAGAATTACAGGTGTGAGCCACTTGCCCAGCTGACGTCTTTGTTTTAAAACTTTTTTTTGAGGTTTTTACTGTTTTTTTTTTTTTAATATTTTAATTTATCATACAGAGCACCTACTTGTAATTTAAATTCAGTGATTTTGGTTCATAAGGCTGGGTACAGTGGTTCATGCCCATAATCCCAGCACGCTAAGAGACCAAGGCAGGTGGATGGCTTGAGTCCAGGATTTCAAGACCAACTTGGGCAACATGGCAAAACCCCATCTCTACCAAAAGAATATATCCAAAAATTAGCTGGGTGTAGTGGCACGCTTGTAGTTCCAGGTACTTGGGATGTAATGGTTACTACGGGACTGAATGAAGGGGGACGAACACAGGGATGAAAAGAAAGACAACATAATCTGGTTTAAAGAAGGGGCTGGGGGCTCCTTGCTTCTAGTGAGCAACGACCTTGAGCTTCCACAGCCCTTTGTATTTACTGGGGAGAAAGAACAGGGAGAAGGTGCTGTTGGTTAGCTGCTTGATTTATCACAGGTTCACATGATTGCTAACAGACTTCAGTTGTGCATAGACAATCACAAGCACTGCACCTGGGGCGTGACTGCCCTCAGCATTAGTTCTGGATGGCAGATGCAGTTTGTCAGTTTGCCAGCAACCTGCTTTCATGCGAACAGTTTGCTGTTTGCTCATATAGCCTCCAGTGGTATACTGAGTTGGTCACCACCCTCATTCTTTCGGCCTCCAACACTTGGGAGGCTGAGGTGGGAAGATCTTTTGCGCCAGGAGGCGAAGGTTGCAGTGAGCTGAGATCACACCATTGCACTCCAGCCTAGGTAACAAAGTGAAACCCTGTCTCAAAAAAAAAGAAAAAAAAGGTTTGATAGTTTGTGACAGTTTGTGCCACAGCCTGAAAATACCGTTTTCTTAAGTAGTTTGAGGGAAGGGAGGATTCTGTGATGGAAGACAGATCGGGAAAGTAGTTGATCTTGATCAGGTGAATATTCATACAAGTACCAGAAGATGTTTCACTTCCACTGATGCAGCAACCTTAGAAATTGTGTTACTGGTTACTTTGGTTCTGAACCTCAGGAAACTTGAGACAGATCTTTTTGTTTGTTTGTTTGAGATGGAGGCTCGCTCTGTCGCCCAGGCTGGAGTGGAGTGGTGCGATCTTGGCTCACTGCAACCTCTGCCTTCTGAGCTTAAGTGATTCTCCTGCCTCAGGCTCTTGAGTAGCTAGGATTACAGGTGTGCGCCCCTATGCCCGGCTAATTTTTGTATTCTTAGTAGAGACAGGGTTTCACCATGTTGGCCAGGCTGGTCTTGAACTTCTGACCTCAGGTGATCTGTCCACCTCGGCCTCTCAAAGTTCTGAGATTATAGTTGTGAGCCATGGTGCCTGGCCGAACCAGGTCTTAATTTTGGGGAAAAAGTGCTTTTTTAGCTGTCCATATTTCCCCTTGTGGAATTGAAAAGAATTTTTGTCACTCATCTCTGAAGTAACTTATCTGTGATTCTGGGGTCGTCCTTTAACAACCTGTTACGTAGATTTTCGAAGTAATTAGTATTGCTTGTCATCATATGGAACCACCAAAGGGTAGTATTAGAAGAAGAATATCTAATGTCTTATTTTACATATTTTAATACCTGAATAAGACTATAATTCTGTACTAAAAACCTCAAATTTTGTTAAATTATCTAGGTAGTATTTAAGGTAGCATAATATATCATTCAATTTCCTTACTTTTTAAAAAAAAATTTAAAACTTTATGATAGTTTTATAGAAATACAACCTGTAGAAGAAAAATACATATGCATTGGTATAATGCCATAAAGAAGACATGAATTAGGTAACAGGGAGCCCTACATTCAAATCTTACCTTTGCTTTTAAATAATTGTATGACAGGGTCAGTTGATGAATTCATTTGGACCTGAATTTTCCTTACAGGTAAAATGAAAAAGTAGGAGAACAGAGGTCTCATCTAAGATTAAACTTCCACATTTCAGAGATGTCAGAGTTCTCTACTGTTTCTGAAAATATTACCAGCTCTACCTTAATAATAAGTTTTGGCTACCTTGTTCTCCAGATATTTTATGCTTTCCGTACTTTTCTTTTTCCAGGATTACTATAAAACAGGAATAATCCGTTGTCCTGATGGCATATCTATTCCTGAACTGAGAGAAGCATGTGACTATCTTTGTATCTCTTTTGAATATAGTACTATTAAATGTAGAGATCTCAGTAAGTATGATGTTTTGTGTGTAAGTGGTTTGTATAATTAGAATATATTGGAACAAAAAACCTGAAATTAGTGCTATTAACCTAGTTAGACTTAAAGTATTTAATTGAATTATGAAGCATTCTAGTAGATTATTAATGAAAGTTTGCAAAGACCTTGATAATCTCCTTGTGCAATTTTCCAAATATTTTTTTCAATTTTAATAATTTTCTTTTTTGACTAACCCAGATTTCCTCCTAGACAGTTTTCTATATTATTTATTTGTTACCAGTTTTATCTCCTAGATTTGGATCCTTGGCTTTGGTCAAGTGTGGTCATTTGGCTTCATTTCTTTGATCACATCATCCAAAAATTTATAATTTTTTTGTATTACCACATATGATAATATGAGCACTATGGAAAACACAAATAATTCTCAAAAATGATACCTATCATTAAAGATCCTAGATTGAATGTCTAGCCCTCATTTATGCATAGGATTAAATGACTTCATCCAAGAACTTCAAATATACTCTCAAAGCAGTGTGTAGAATGTTGTAATCTCAACTCTGGTATTCTTCTCTCACCATTTCTTCAGCACCCTTACTCCCATTGTTACGCCAACCCTGAGAAAAGATGTGATTATGCACAAAAAAGTCAAAATAGTGTATGAGAAGTATCAAATGTTGATATTTGACATCAATATTAAGTACCTAGATACTTAAGCTGACACTTAAGTGGTTGGAGAAGTTCAGAGGAAGGGGAAGTCATTGTGGGCTAGAGGACTGTAGAAGAGTTTAGTGGAAATAGGTAGTAAAGAATGAACTGAATGATTTAGAAAGAGTAGATAGTATTGTTTTGGGGAATTATTTGTGTCTTCCATAGTGCCCAGGATATCATCCTACATGGTAATACAAAATATTCTAAGAGCTGAGGTTTCTGGAGTAAAGATGTAGTAGGTATACTTCGGAAATACAGTAGATCCAACATACAACTGTACATTTGAACAACATTGCTGGGATTTTTGTTGTTGTTGTTTTTGAGATGGAGTCTCGCTCTGTCACCTAGGCTGGAGTGCAGTGGTGCAATCTCAGCTCACTACAAACTCCGCCTCCTGAGTTCAAGGGATTCTCCTGCCTTGAAGGGATTCACTCGCCACCACACCTGACTAATTTTTTCATTTTAACAGAGATAGGGTTTCACTATGTTGGCCACATTGGTCTTGAACTCCTGACCTCAGATGATGCACCCGCCTTGGTCTCTGAAAGTGCTGGGATTACAGGCGTGAGCCACCGTGCCTGGCCAAAGTTGCTGTTTTTTCACATCTTAAAAAATGATTTTAGGGGCTGGATGCAGTGGCTCACGCCTGTAATCCCAGCACTTTGGCAGGCCAAGGCAGGCGGATCATGTGAGCTCGGGAGTTCGAGACCAGCTTGACCAACACGGAGAAACCCCATCTCTACTAAAAATACAAAATTAGCCAGGCGTGGTGGTGCATGCCTGTAATTCCAGCTACTCGGGAGGCTGAGGCAGGAGAATTGTTTGAACCAGGGAGGCAGAGGTTGTGATGAGCCGAGCGAAATTGCGCCATTGCACTCCAGCCTGGGCACCAAAAGCGAAACTCCACCTCAAAAAAAAAAAAAAAAAAAAGTTTTAGTTGAAACCATGAGCATTATAGATCCCTGATTTCAAGTTTTGTGTCTTTTCATATGACCATTTAAATTAATCTTTATATAATTTGATGTTGAATTTTGGTGACTGGCAGAGATAGAAAAAAAAACTAGAATTTTTTACAGATGATGTGAATCTCTTAGTTCTGCAATCTTTTGTTGTACATAGTTTACCTTGTCATTACTACTAAGTATCTTTTATTTATTATGAATTAAAAGTAAGGGTTTTATGTAAAATATGTGTAATATGATTATCCTAGACTTTTAGCTTTTCAGTAATATTTGTAGTTGTTTTTAGATTACTTGTAATATATTTTACTAAAAATTTAGAGATTCCCAAAGATGTTTATTAAAAAACTATATAGAATTTGAAGAGATGGATGTGATCTTTTAAAAATGTAAGTAGACTTGAATCCAAAAGTAGATTTTTTTTTCTTGCAAATATATGCCCTTGCTGAATATTTGGAATGGCACTTTGCACTAAAATATCTGGGCTTATGTCTTAATTTAAGAAGAAATTATGCAATTTGCTTGCATGTTCTCTCTCTCTGGTTGAGGCACTCTTTTTCAGTTTGTGGCATTAAACTAGTTTGGACTTGAGAGCACAGACTATATCTTTTTGACTTGGTGTCTATGGTGTGTGGCACATCCTAAGGACTCAACAAAATGTTTGCTGAATTAACAAATTATTGTATTCTCTTGTATGTTTTTAGGACCCTCTTCCACTGATTGTCCTCTCTGGTATCATCAGTCTTTCCGTATCTCTGTGTAGTAAATCTCAGGCTCAAACATACTCAAATCTGACTTATGTCTATTCTAGATGTTCAAAAACATTCTCATTAAAAATAACTTGAACTTTTCATTGGAATCCTTTGAAGTTAACTTTTCAGAAGAATTAACATATAGCTCCAAATGCTGTCTTCCCATTTATTCACACTTTTGTGTCTTTAAGTAGAGTTTTATCATTTTCTTCATATAGTGTGCTCTGGTCTTGTTAATATTTTGTGTTTTTATTATTGCTGTGTGTAGAATATGTTTAACTTTTCAAACTGCTAACTTATAATAAAGTTACTGAATTTTGTACATTTAGCCACCTCATAGAACCCTGTTTATTTCTAATGATTTTTTTAGTTGATCCTCATATATGCCTCATAGTTAATTGACTATGTTACAAATAACACTTTTTATGTCTTTTTTTTTGTCTTGTCAAATTGGCTAGAAGATTTTGAACAATGTTAAGTTTAATGGGAATTCTGGCATCTCTGTCTTTAAAGGCATTTCCCTGGATGTGGGGCTAATGTCTATATTCCCAGCACTTTGAGAGGCTGAGGTGGGGAGGAGCACTTGAGCCCAGGGGTTCAAAATCATCATAGACAACATGGTGAGACCCTGTCTCAAGAAAAATAAAGTCATTTCTTTTAGGCTTAATTATAATGTTACTCCTTTTTTTCTTGACTGTCCCTTCCTTTGGCTTTTTGGCATCCTTGTTCCTGATCCTTGGAATGTGGTTGTTCTCCACTGTTAGCTACTTTCTCTCTCACAGAATCTGCACATATTCTAAGTGGTGCTATTCATCACTGTGGTGTCAAATACTATCTTTATACTGGGGATTTCTACCTTTTACCTTTAATTTCTAAGTGTCAGGTTTAATTTTTTTAAATTTTTATTTCAATTGTTTTTGGGATACAGGTGGTTTTGGGTTACATGGATAAGTTTTTAGTGGTTATTTCTGGATTTTGGTGCACTCATCACCCAGACAGCGTACACTGTACTCAGTATGTAGTCTTTTATCCCTCACTTCCTCCCAGCCTTCCCCACCGACTTCCCAGAGTCCACTATATCATTCTTGTGTCTCTGCGTCCTGATCAACTATTCATTTCTAGTTTACCATTTAACTTGTCCTTTTGTCCCCTCTTCCTTCTTAATCAAGCTTTTTATGAGTTTCATACATATAGTACATATAGTGATGAACAAAGACAGACTTTGTCCCTGCCTTTATGGAGTTTATAGTCTAGTTGGGAAGACAGACATTTAACAAGTAATAAAAGCTGTGAAAAATGCAGTGAAGAAATGAGATATTATTAGAAGTGTATGACAAAGGCTCTGTGGAGAATCATTATCTAAGTGCCATTAAAGCTGAAACCTGAAGGAGTGGCAAAGAGTGGGGGAAAGCTGACCATATAAGCAGTAGAAATGATATGTGCAGAGGTTTAAGTGGTAAGGATTATGACATATTTAGGGGACTCAAAAAAAGGCACGTGTGGCTAGAGCAGAGGGATGGAGTATGAGTGATGAGGAATAAGGCCTGAGAGGTAAAGAGGAAACAAAATTTATTAATTGAACAAATATTTAATGGCTCTACTCTGTAGTAAGCACTGTTCTAAGTTTTGGGGATTCAGCATGAACAAACCAGGCAAAACTTTCTGTTCTAATGGAACATACACTCTATTGGGAAAAACATGTGATAAAGTAAATAAATCATATATGGTATGTTAGTGATAAGTGCCAAGGAGAAAAAAGTGAAGAAGTTACTTAGAGGAGCCAGAGAAACTTTCATTGGAAGTAAAAATGTTAAATTCCAAGCAGAGGTTACTAGTGAATGCACACAATGAAGGAGTTTGTCTCGTATATTTGAGAGCAGCAGAGAGGCCAGGATAGTTGGAGTGGAGTGAGTGAGACTGTCAGTAATAGGAGATGTGGTCAGAGAGGTAACAAGGCACTTAGGTCAAATAAGGCCTTTATGTTTTGGCTTTTATTCTGAGTGAGATTGGAAGATATGGGAGGGGTCTGAACAGAAGAATGATATGATCTGTAAGACTGTCACATTGTACTATTTCATGGGGGCCCTGTTCACACAGAAGTCTATGTAGAGTTGTTAAGTGTTATAATCCTGACCTGACTTAAGGTTTAAAAGAATCACTTCTGGCTGTTGTGTTAAAAATAGACCAAATGGGGAATAGTGCTAGAAGCAAAGAGATCAGTTAGGAAGCCATGATCAAAGTCCAGGTATGAGATGGTAGGGGCTTGGATTAAGTGGAAACAGTAAGAACTAGTCAGATTCTGGGTATATTTGATATTCAGGTTACCAGGATTTCCTCTTCAACTGAATGTGGAGTGGAAAGGAGAGGAGAGCTTTAACTGGAAGTGTGAGGTTGCCATTAATTGAGATGGGGGAGACTTCATGAGGAGCAAAAATCTAAAAGCTTGATTTTGAACATGTTAAGTTTGAAATAGCTGTTAGATATCCAAGTATAACTGTTAAGTGGAGCATTGGGTATACATGTCTAAAGTTCAGCAGAGAAATGTGGGCTAGATGTAAGTGGGAGTCATCAGTATATGGATAATTAAAGAAAGTGTATTAAAGGATTGATTCTACACTCTGGTCTGTAAATTCTTTTTCACATAGCAGGGCTTTATGTACCAAGTTGAGGATTTGAGACTTATTTTGAGGATAGTACAAGTCATGAGAGGGTTAGACTAGCAGAGGCAATTAGATTTGGCTGCTGTGGGGAAAATGAAATGCAGAGAGGCAAAAGCGGATGTTGGGGGAATGTAATCAGAAAGATTTTGTAGTAGTTTGGGTGAAAGTTAATGATGAACAGAACCGGAATGGAGGCAAGGGGATGGAATATGTTGGGTTAACTATTGCTGTGTAATAAACCACCTCAAGCTTAGCATAAACTATAACCATTTTATTACTCTCATTTATTCCGTGGGTCCGGAATTTATACAGGACACAGCAGAGGTGGCTTATGGCTGTATCACAGTATCTGAGGCCTCATCTGTGAAGAATTGATGGGCTGGGGTGGCTCACAAGGCTGGAGGCTTTATTCACATGTCTGGTGCCAGGACTGGGATGACTCAAAGGCTGGACTCAGCTAGGAATGCCAAACAGAATACCTATGTGTAGTCTCTCCATATGACTTGGGCTTCTCAAATCCTGGAGGCTGCATTCAGAAAGGAAGCATTTGAAGAACAAGCATTCCAAAAACCAAGGCAGAAATTGCAAGGCTTCCTCTGACTTAGCCTCCAAAGTCATGTGCTGTCCCCTCAGCCATGCTCCTCTGGTTACAAACAAGTTTGTATTACCAGTCTAATTAAAGGGGAGGGGAACTAGATTCCACTTTTTGGGAAGAGATGTCAAGGTCACCTTGCAGAAAAGTATGTGGCTTAGGAGATTTTGCAGCTATCTTTGGTGAATATCTGCCAAAAGAAGGAAATAACACAATTCAAGGTATGTTTAAGAAGACTTGGGGAATTATTTGAATTAGGAGGTAAAGGAGAAATCCAGGATTTATTCATTTAGTATACTAATATTTAAGTTCCCATTATATGCCCAGCACTGTACTGAGATGGTTCTGAAAACTTGGATTGATAGTGATGCCATTTACTGATTTGAAAAATACTGTGGAGAGAGACAGAGATGGTAAGTTAAATTTTGGATGTATTGAGTTTAGGGTACCTCTGAGGTTACATCCAAGCGGAAATTTCCGGAAAGCAGCTGAATAAAATGCATCTCGAATACAGAAGACTAAATTAGTAGAAATAAATTTGGGAATTATCAGCATAGGATAAAAGTAGAAAAGAACTTAAAATTGTCCTGAGAAATACCAGTATTTAATGAACAGCTGGAGGAGGAAGAGTTGGCAAAGGTTACTGAGGAAGAATAGCCAGGAGGAGGGAAAAAAAACAGGGATAATGGTATCAGAGATTCTTAGGGGTGAGTATGTTTCAAGAAAGAGTGGTCCAGTGTAGGAGATTAAACTGAGAGGTCACATAAGATCAGGACCAAAGATGATTATTGTCTTTGACAATATAAAGGCCATTTGGAGACCACAGCAAGACATTTTTGTAGTATAGTGAGAGTAGAAGCCAGATTGGAATTGGTTCAGAAGCTAGAGAGAGAGAAGGTGTTGAAATATAGGTATTTGTCTATAAAGATAACTTTTTAAAATGACAATGGGAAATAGCCAACCTGGAGAGAGGCATGGCTAAGTAATAGTAATATAGATTATTTAATTATCTAATCAATTATAATAATGATATAGTGTCTATTATATAATATATAATTATAGAGACATTTTGTAGGGAGGAAAAGCTCTCCCTTGGGAGACTGTAGGTTTGAGTTCTAGTGTACTCCTTCATCCCTTCTCCAGTTCTCCAGTTTTTACAACACACACACACACACATTCTCTCTCTCTCACACACACACACACACTCATGTATATGGTTGCCATGGTTGCTTCTCTAACTTTGCTCTCCATACTGATGCAGTAGCAGTAGTTCTTGAGATGTTGGCATCTTCAGTAGGGAGATAGGACATTGCCATTATATAGAAATACAAGAAAAAAGCAATGCAGGTGAGTTAGTGGCTGTGCATTTAGGAAATTGAAGTTGTTCATTATGTCTGTGCTTAAGGAGGTTGAAGTCTTATCTTTCAGCTCTCTCACTTCTAGTATCAAGTTTGCTGTGGAATTCCTGCATCATGTTGTATTTTGCTTGACCTTTTGCTTGCCTTATTCTAAAGACTATTGACCCTTTTCACCTCACCTCTCAACCTGCACTGAAATATTAAATCGGTTTGCAACTTTCTGAGAAGCAGAGCATGCAGGAAATGGAATATAAGAACTATTTCAGTTTATGTGGATAACCTGAAAAGTATCTTTAAGATATACCTTAAGACATATTGCGTATACTGATGGAAGATAATATAGTATAGTGGAAAAATATGCTAGGCTAGAGATAGGGTTTTAATTCTGACTTTCAAATTAGTTTTGTAATATTAGGCAAGTTATTTCATGATGTGTAAAATGACGGGGCCTATGTAGGATGCCTTTAATTGGCCTTTGTTATTGTAAGATTCTATATTTCTAAAAGAAGGCTTTTTAGGAAAAGTTTTGGTAAGAGATTTTTGTGGATTTCATTTCAGGTGCCCTAATGCATGAGTTATCAAATGATGGTGCTCGTAGACAATTTGAATTTTATCTGGAAGAAATGATCCTCCCTCTCATGGTAGCTAGTGCCCAGAGTGGGGAACGAGAATGTCATATAGTGGTGCTTACAGATGATGATGTGGTTGATTGGGATGAAGAATATCCACCACAGATGGGAGAAGAATATTCACAAAGTAAGTATTCTGGCATGTTTTCTTTCTCCTGAATCATCACAAATTATTTCTTGTGTGTGTTAAGAAAGAGCTCTTCTCATAGACCAGCAAACTATAGCCTGGGGGTCAATCCAACCCATCACCTATTTTTATAAATTAAGTTTTGTGTATTGCCTATGGCTGCTTTCATGCTACAGTGGCAGAGTTGAGTAGTTGCAGCAGAAACTGCATGGCTCGCAATGCCCAAAGTATGTCCCTGTGCAGAAGAATATGCCCCACCCATGCCATACACACATAGTTAGTTATTTGTTGACTCTCTGGAACTTGATAGATTTTTTTTCTTTGTATTTAAAAGCATTCAGGAGAACTAGTTCCTTTTTAAAAATAACTTTTTAAAAAATGAGTTTTTGTTTTTATATAAATTTAGAAGCTTTAACTCATTGATTTTGAAGATAACTTGAAGTTCTAAGGTTCCCTTTTTAAAAATATCATATATGTTCATCAAGGATACAATGACCCTTCATAAGCCTTTGTACTATAGTTCTTTTGGGTATTTCTGACCAAAATGACCTGTCTTGAGCAGCAGTCACTAACATTTTTTCTTATTTTTTTGTTATTTTTCTTGATGAGCCCAATATTAGTATTTTTGACCAGTTTAATAAATAAGGAAGAATTGAAAGAATGACTCAAGGAATTGAATAAAATAGCCTAGCATCTTCTTCTGTACTATATAGTCTGTTGTCTTGGTAAGGATTAGGGTTTAATATAGAAAGTACCAAAACATTTTATCTCTGATTTTTCCGTTTTACATACGCTTTTCTAAAATCAAAACAAAGCAGACTCCAGATGGCATTCTTTTTTACTTCTAAAGGAGATTTTTGAAAGATTATTTTAACACAAGTTATGGTAGCACTTTTCAGAGTTTGCATTGAGATATTTCTTTTGCATGATGTACTTAAATGAGTGTTGTGATTCCTTTGTGGATAGTTGTTGTAATAGACATTTCTGTTGCTATTTCCTCAGTTCTAGGCTCTTTGCTGACAATGTTTTTCTATAATATGTGGAATAAAAAGTTGAACAAACCCCAAGAAAAATGAAAGGTTGTCAAAAATAAAGAGGTATACTAAATTATTTTCTGTTAAGGAAAAGGAATGAACAAGCTTATAACTTATATTTTACTTTTCAAAAGGTTTGACCCCAAGAAAGTACAGCCAACCATAGAACATAGAAATGATATTATAGTGATAAAGGAATTATAATAAACCTGGTGTTTTCTTTTCCATTGTTGAACTTTTCACTTCAATATTTTTTTGTTTTCTTGTTTTTTATCTTGAAGCTTGAAAGGCCTGAAAACATTTTTACTTAGTTGTCTAAATATGTATTATTTTGTATCAAGATGATCCAATACAAAGGAGATTCATTTGAGGAGCTAGAGATAGCCTTTTGGCCTGATTTTTCTACATGTGACTTTATGACATAGATTGTCCTTTCTAAGATCTAAAATAATCTTTTTCTTAAAATACCAGTAAATCTTAAGGATATAGTAATACTCACAAATTTACCCCATGAGTAGAGTTTATATACGTATTTTCCTTTTATTGGCTCTTAAACCAGCATGTTTGGTTTGTGAGTGTGTTTTTCTTTTTTTGAAAAAACCTTTGCAGTTCACCTTTTAAGGGAGATAACTCAACCTGAAAGAGAGAAGGCGAGGAATGTCCATCAGTCTAACTCCCTGAAGTTCTCAGCACATTTGGAAGACTCAACATGTTGTCAGTGGAATGTCTGTCCTTTGCAAAGCCAGTTTGCTCTAAACAGACTAACCTGGGCAGAACTTGCTCGAATCTGCCATTTTTAACATCAGTATTAAATGGGGCTGTTCGCCTGAATGGAAAACAGTTTGTGGGGAGGGTCTTTGTCTTTTGGGAAATTATTAATAGTTGCTCAATCCATGAAATGTAAAATGTATCTGTTTTGTACTCTTTGACAAGGCAGTTTTTCCCCTTCTAGACTAGGCCTTGTAGACATCTTAGCAAAGTGCTTTACTTTGCTTGATAATGATACAATATTGATATCTTCTTTGGATTATCTTATTTAAAACTTGGGGCAGATCCCATTACAATAAATGTGTAGGTGATGAATCTTTCAGAAGGAGATTCTTCCTGTGGATTGGGTTTTCTGATTGGTTGTCAAAGCTTTTCTTGTTTCCACTTAAGTAGACATTTGCTTCTACATTAACTATACTGAATACTGCCCTGTCATGTTGGCTAGTCATCCTTTGGCATTACTGCATCCATTATTTGGGCTTTTAGAACTGTTAGGCCCCTTTGATGAGCAAGATAAATTTAAGTTCATCTCTAAATCTTTTAATTTTAATACAATAATAATTTTGTCTTTTTGTTTCCAGTTATTTATAGCACAAAATTATATAGATTTTTCAAGTATATTGAAAACAGAGATGTGGCCAAGTCAGTTTTGAAGGAGAGGGGTCTTAAGAAGATTAGATTGGGAATAGAAGGTAAGACATTTTCGTTATTTTCTATTAATTTTCTTTTGAAAACAAAAAGGTTAAAAACAATTGGATCTTATTTAGAATACAGTTGGAATACTTTGAGAAAAACTCTGACAAATAATTACCACATGCTTATGCAGTAGACCTATAAATAACAAAAATCAACTGCACTTAGAAGACAGATAAAAGGCCATTAGAAATTGTTATTCCATAAGATTCTCTAGTGATAGAGATATGAATTTGTCTTTTTCTGCCCTAGTTTGCCCTAATTCATTTTTGGCAAAGCCCATGTGGTGTGTGTAGACGTGAATATATGTACATTCCCATAGGATTGGCAGGACTCTTTGCATAGTAGTGGTCATTGAAGCTCAATAGAATTAAAAATTACTTCCTGAAAATTCATGTAACAGCAGCACTACTAATAGGTTACTTAGGTCTTAAAGTATAATAATAGCTTATTTTCAAGGTAAATACAAATTATGAAATTTCTTTCATCTTATGTAAATGTTTTAGAGTTTTAGATAGCTTACTTTATGAATTAAAAGAATTTTTCTGTAATGTTTTATCAGATGCCTCTTTTATTTTAAAATACCCTTAAGAAGAACAAAGTATCTTAATTGATATAACATGACAATGTAAAGAGTAAAGGCTCTGGAGCCAGATTACTTATGTTCAAATCCTTTGACTTAATAGCTGTGTGACCTTGGCCAAGGCACTTAAAAATTCTGTGCCTCAGTTTCTTTCCTCTAAAATGAGAGCATTAAATGAGTACTTTATAAGGTGTTTGTAAGGATAGAATGAATTAATATGTGAAAAACACTTAAAACACTGCCCTAGTACATAGTAAATTCGCAGTATATGTTTGTGATGGTGATAATGAAGATAATAGTGTCGATCATTGACCTACCTGGTTGAACTGCTGGAGAATAGTAATGGGCTACTGAGATATATAGGAAGAATAACCAGAAACAGGATTTTTGTGTGGGAAGGGCCAGAGACTTTGGGCTTAAAAAGCAGTGGAATTGCTGATATATGAAGCATTGGTCTAGTGCCCTAGTCCATTACTTGGTAAACAGTGAGATTTAGCTACTTGGTCTTAGAGCTAGAGAGAAGGCACTGGGAGCTACTGTAGATTGGGAGGACAGGGAAGGCCTCTGAGGAGAAGACACTCAAGGGGAGGCCTGGTGACAAAAATGGTTCTAGAAGGAGAAAACAGCAAGTGCAAAAGTGTTGAGGTAGGAATGAGCTTACTGTATTTGTGGTACAGAAAACATACATATGTCTGGTATAATAAATGAGGAGGAGATTTGAAGAGATATAGTTGGTCTGAGAATTAGTAGAAGAGATAAAGTAGGATCAGAAAATGCAGGGTCTTATAGGCCATGGTAAGGAGTATACTGACCAAGTGTCTTAAGGTAAGTCCCTCAGCCTTTCTGAGCATCAGTTTCCTTTATCTTGGTAGTAAGTATAATATTCTGTATATCTTAGAGGATAGTTGTGATAATCAAATATTATTTACTAGAAATTCCTTCCTTCCCACTCTACTTCCTCTTTCTTTTCATGGCAACTATTACTCATCCTTCAAATCCTCTGAAACCTTCTTGGAACTTCTGTGAAATTGTTCATTAGAATAGTTTGCTATAATATACTCTGTTCAGTCATAGACTGTGAGCTCCTTGAGAGAAGTCAAGTTGCATATTGCATACCTAACTTGTGGTCTCGTTCCTAGGTATAGGTGGTTCTCAAATAGTAAATAAAAGATTTATGGAAAAGCTATATGTAAATTAGTTACTGAAAGTGAGGACTTCCTTCTCTGTCACAGGGAGAAAATAGCAGTGCTCTAAAGCATTGAGCCATAACTCTTAAATGAATTTTCATATAATTTGTAAGGACCTAGTAACAAGTACTATTTACTATTAACCTCATATAAAATTCATTTAAAATAGTACACTATATGTGTGTATATATATTATGTAACGTATATATCTGTATATATATATCTGCTATATATGATATTTCACTCCTTAATATTTTAATATGCAGCTCTAAAAAATATTTTAACATACCCTACAAAATTAAGAATACTTTATTTGAATCAATCCACATTAAAATTTCTCAGTGGTCTCCCCAAATTTCCTTTTAGCTGTTTTCTTTAAACCAAGATTCAGTCTAGGACCACATCTTATAACTAACTGCTTGTTTTGTCAAATTTCTCAATCTAGAGTAGTTCCTTATTTATGATACTGTCCTATTGAAGAGTCTGGGCCAGTTGTCTTGTAGAAGGTCCCACTTCTGGATTTGCCCTATTATTTCCTTGGTGTGTCCTTCAGTTTAGTAATTTCTGTGAACTCTAAGTTAGATTAAAGGCTTAGTCCATGTATTAGTCCTTTTTCTCACTGCTATAAAGAACTATCTCAAAGTGGGTCATTTATGAAGAAAAGAGGTTTATTTGATGCACACTTCTGCACACTTAACAGGAAGCATGACTGGGAGGCCTCAGGAAACTTACAATCATGGCAGAAGGCGAAAAGGAAGCAAGGACTTTCTTCACGTGGTGGCAGGAGAGAGTGAAGGGGGAACTGCCACATACTTTTAAACCATCAGATCTCATGAGAACTCACTATCACAAGAACAGCAGGGTGGAAACTGCTGCCATGATTCAAACACCTCCCACCAGGCCCTTCTCCTGACACGTTGGGATTACAATTTGTAATGAGATTTGGGTGGGAACACAGAGCCAAACCATATCTGTGACATGGTTTGGCTCTGTGTTCAACCTGATCTCTCTATTATAAGATTAAGCTGTTCCTTTGTGTGGTATTTTGACACTAAGAATGTTCAGCTGCCCGCTAATCATTACCTAAAGGTTTTAAATACTAGTTGATAATTTTTGCCTGAATTTGTAATTTCATTAAAGATTGCAAAATGATAATTTTCTAATTTATCATTCCTTTATATTTATCAGCTGGTATTTTGTAAAACAGAGCTTTCCTCTACCTAATGGGGTTATTTGGTTAGCTATCACTATCTCTGTTTTTAAGAGAAAGAAGCTAAAGCTTAAAAGGTTAAATACTTACTGAAGTTTTTTTTGGAATAAATAGCAGAGCCAGGTCTTGAATCCAAGTCTCTGTGATTTGAGTCTGTGAGTGGTTTTGAAATATTACTTTAAGTGGAAATTTTAAAAATTTAAAATTTAAAATTATTTGCCTGCGTACTACAATCTGTGATATTGGGCTTGACTTTGGCAGGACGGTAACTAACCAAACTCTTCTATTCTTTTTTTCAATAACTGCTTCTATGTACTCAAGCACTCTTTCCTTTCTCAACTAATATGTACACCAATAACCATATTTTCTCATCAAGTCTATTACTTTTTCCTCTTGAAAAAATAAGTAGAATAGTCATAACCCCGGCAGAAGTGCTGAGACTTTCTTGGGATGAAAGAAAAAAAATGAGATTTCCAAGGTAGCCATTTTGTTACTATCCTCCCCCACCATTGTTGTGCCCCTGCCATACCAATCCCAAGTCCCTTAAAAGTAGTTTATTAGAATATTAAATGTGTTGACTTTTATGGGAGTTAGATTGGGTTGGTGTATCAGAGACATGAGGAGGACCAGAGAGAACTTGGATATGTGAGAAAAGATGATGAAATATAAGGCCGGAAGTATTCAAAAAATAATTTTAGTTCTGTGGTCCCATATTCATATTGAGAGATTGCTATAGTCAGGCCTCTTCTACTTAATTTTAAGCAGGCTTTTTGGGTTTATTGGTGTTGTTAAACACAAATGTGTCATGGGAAAGCACAAATAATTCTTACCTAAATCATTCTTCACACCACAATTCCACCAAAAGGCACTTCTTTGGAATTTTTCATTTTGTTTCACTTATCCTTTAATGGAACAGCATCTCTCAACCTCCTAGGGCTGGGTTCTTAAGGCAGTTTAGGACTACTGCTACCCCATCTAGCAGACCATGTTGGATGTGGCCTTACTCCCATCATTAGTCCTTGTCCTGAACTCAGTGGAAAGCTCTCTTCTATCAGAGTAATTGGCCGAGACTTAGAATAGAACCAGAAGTTTAAGATTACAAACTCTGAAATAATTGTGGAATTACAGTTCCCATAGAATACAGGAAATGTGAGACAAAGTAATGAAGTCTTTAATTGGATGGGATTGTGAATTATTCTACCCTCCACATCCTGGGCAGGAACGGCAAGACAGTAGTAGGACTGGCTCTTATCGCTGAAAGTTCACCTATATGCAGAACCTCTGATTTCCCAATTCCATGTTTCTGGAACTGCATACAAAATTTTGTTCTCTGCAAGATTTAAACAAACTAAGCTTAAAACAAAATCTGAGCTTTTAATAAAGAGTATAATTTACTCTTATTAAAGAGTAGAATCTACTCATGGCTGTCCTCCATTTGACCATAATCTGTCTTCTAATGTTACCTCCAGCTGTTTCCCAGTACACTTTCTGTTCCAGTCATACATGTGTTAGAGTCTCCTAAACCATCTTCTGTGTTCCTGCCTCTGTAGCTTACCTGATGCCATTCTGTCCTTAGAATGATACTCTCTCTGCCTACCTTGCGCTCCCCTCGTTTTTGCCCATCCCAGTCTTGCTTATCCATTAAGAAGATTAAGGAAGGCCTTCAAGAAGCTTCTTCTATTTTAGTCCATTGGAATTTCATTCATCTTCTGAATTCTTTACGCTTCCACTATTGCTCTAACACTGTATCTTATGTATATATATTTTGTTTGGAATATTCTTTGACTTTATGAACAATTTAATCACTCTCAGTAGACCGTAAACACCTTTAAGGTAGCACTCTGGCATTACAATTCTGTGATGCGGTAACTGCTAAACCATTAACTGTTGACTGAATAGGTTGGTAAATCTGCAAGTCAGGGGCAGGCTCGCTCTATCTATCTATCTATCTATCTATCTATCTATCTATCTATCTATCTATCTATCTATCATCTATCTATCTATCTATCTATCTATCTATCTATCATCTATCTATCTATCTATCTATCTATCTATCATCTATCTATCTATCTTATCTGTCTATCAGACGGAGTCTCGCTCTGTTACCAGGCTGGAGTGCAGTGGTGCAACCTCAGCTCTCTGCAGCCTCCGCCTCCTGGGTTCAAGTGATTGTCCTGCCTCAGCCTCCTGAGTACCTGGGACTACAGGCGCACGCCACCACACCCAGCTAATTTTTGTATTTTTAGTAGAGATGGGGTTCACTATGTTGGCCAGGATGGACTCGATCTCTTGACTTCATGATCCGCCTGCCTTGGCCTCCCAAAGGGCTGATTTTACTTTATTTTTAAAGGAAAAAATGTTCTGAGTAAGATGGATATTGGAAGAGGTTATTACTTGTAACTGGCATGTCCTGGTAGTTCATTCACTCTTTGCTCAAATATTTGCTTAGCACCTGCAGTGTATCAGGTACTGTGCTAGGCACTGAGGATACACCAACAAAGACACTGGCTTTGCCATATAGGAACTCATTATTTAGGTCAGAGAGTCAGATATACAAAAAGGTAATTACAGTTTAGTTGTGTTATGTATTGTTAACATATGGTAGTGCTGTGGAACATAAGAAGTGAATGATTAACTGTGTGGAGAGTCTTAATGTTTTTGCCAGGGATAAAAGAAGGTGGAGTGCAGAGGAAGGAGGCTGAGAGGGAACAGGCAGCAGAACAATTTGTGTAAAAGCATGTTTCGGGAAAGCTTAATATGGCAGGTGTATTTAAGAACTCTAGAGTTAGAGTGTAGTATGATAATAGATGACAGTACGTAGATTGGAACCAGGTTGTAAAAAAGCCTTGTATAATATTCTGAAGAGTACAGACCTTCCCATTAAGCATGAGGAAACCATTGGTAGTTTTTAAGCAAGGATTATAATATGATTACATTTGTCTAGAGTGGTGATTTTGTGTGGAGGACAGAATACAAGGAGATGGGAATTCTAAAGTCTTTCTAATAGTCCAGGAGGAATCAAGGACGAGGGAATGGAGATGGAGACCTTTCTGATGTCCGGTGCTGCCTTCAGAGGCAATTGACCAAAAGTATGAAATAAAGACATTCCACAGGTTTTTAGATTTTTAGCTTTGTTCACCCGCTGCACCTATCTCACCCCCACCACATACACACATGGCTATTTGTACTAGCTACCAACGATGCCTACATGCATTCCCTTATGCAATAATCGTTAATTGATCCCCTACTATGTGAGACCATTCTATTTTTTCTAACTATGGTCTAACTTTGGCCTATGGGCCAAAATCAGCTCCTTGCCTGTTTTTTATAAAGTTTTATTGAAACATACACATGTGGCTGGGCACAGTGGCTCACGCCTGTAATTCCAGCACTTTGCGAAGCCAAGGATCACTGGAGGTCAGGAGTTTGAGATCAGCCTGGCCAACATGGTGAAACCCCATCTCTACCAACAATACCAAAATTAGCTGTGGTGTGGTGGCAGGCGCCTGTGATCCCAGCTACTCTAGAGGCTGTGGCAGGAGAATCTCTTGAACCTGGAAGACAGAAGTTGCAGTGAGCCAAGATAGCACCACTGCATTCCAGCCTGGGTGACAGAGACTCCATCTCCAAAAAAAGAAAAACATACACATGCTCATTTATTTACATATTCTCTGTGGCTGATTTCACTTTACAGTGGCAGAGTGAAGTAGTTCTAGTAGAAACCATGTGGCCTACAAGCCTGAAGTATTTACGATGGCCCTTTACAGAAAATGTTTGCCAATCCCTGGTCCAAACTAGTTAATTCTTACTAGAAGAAAGAAGGGAAGGTGTCTGTAATAGTTTCTTAAGGACAGTTTATCTTTGGAGAAATGGCCTTACTAGTAAATAATTTTTTTTTTTTTTTTCAAATCTAGGGTTGTCCTTACTTTTAAGTGACTATGTTCCAAAAGAGGAAAGTAATATTAGGTATTATTAATCAGGGAATGCTGCTTTGGAAATGTGACTGTAAATCAAATGCTTGGTTTTTGGGAGTAGTAATGTTAAAATGATACGGGAGGTTAAAATGTTGGCCTTGCTGATCTAGATGCAGAAGTATCAAGAACCACCTGGAGAGCTGTACAGCTTTTTCTTTTAATGAAAAAGGGAAGAAAAAAGAGCAATATAAAGATGAGATGTAGGTTTAAGGAAACTAGAAGGCTAATGTGGCATAATTTGCAGGCCTGTAGGCCAGGTAATCCTGTGACGAGAATATAAGGATACATAGCTAGAGGCCGGCGCGGTGGCTCGCACCTGTAATCCCAGCACTTTGGGAGGCCGAGGCGGATCACTTGAGGTTAGGAGTTTGAGACCAGCCTGGGCAACATGGTGAAACCCCCTCTACTAAAAATACAAAAATTAGCTGGGCATGGTGGCACATGCCTGTAATCCCTGCTACTCTGGAGGCTGAGGCAGGACAATTGCTTGAACCCGGGAGGCAGAGGTTGCAGTAAGCCAAGGTTGTACCATGGCACTCCAGCCTGGGTGACAAAGTGAGACTCCATGTCAAAAAAAAAGGATACATAGCTAGAGACCAAAATCTGCTCCATACTATTGTATTGAGGACTCATCTCCAACATACTCCTACTTTAAGAATTTTTTTTTTTTTGATGGTATATTGAATAATTGAAAGAATGATAGATTTTGTGAATTACGTCAGTAGGGTTTTCATCTCTGGCTCATGAACTAATGAGTAGGTGGATGGAATATTGTTTTCACTTCGTTTTAATTTCTGTTTCTTTAGGATCTATAGCAGAAAAGCTTTCTAAGGCAAAATTGGGTGAGAGGTCTGTGTGTGTTTCCTCAGTTTTTAAAATCTTTCTTTCTTTCTTTCAGGTTATCCTACCTACAAAGAAAAAGTAAAGAAAAGGCCTGGAGGCCGCCCAGAAGTGATCTACAACTATGTCCAAAGGCCCTTTATTCGAATGTCCTGGGAGAAGGAAGAAGGAAAGAGTCGGCATGTAGACTTTCAGTGTGTAAAGAGTAAATCTATCACCAATCTTGCAGCAGCTGCAGCAGACATTCCCCAGGACCAGCTGGTGGTCATGCACCCAACTCCACAAGTGGATGAGCTGGATATTCTCCCTATCCATCCCCCTTCTGGCAACAGTGACCTCGATCCTGATGCACAGAATCCAATGCTGTGATGCTGATTTTCCTTGAAACCATAGCATGCTACTCTTCAGTGACGTTGTACTCTCCTCATTCTGCACTGCAAGGCCACTGTTCTTCATTGTGAGATGCACATAACAATGTTTAGGATATTGCAGTGTAGGCTCTTTTAAAGACCAAAGGTAGCTGAATGGTTTTTTTAAAAATGAGTACAACTCTAGCATTTTGAAGTTCCAGTTATATAAATGTATTTGTTTACCAGTAGGTTTGTGAAATTGGTTCTTTGTATGGGGGACGGTCCTTTTTCACACATCTAGGTCTTTTCAAAAGTGGTGGAAATTGGCAGCTGGGGTACTTTCAGTTTGGATTGATAGTCATCACACCCCAGATAAAATGCAGAGTATTCTATAGTTGCACTTTATAAATGGTGGTTAAATGGAAATGTTCAAGCCATTTTATAGTTGTGATACACAATGTAATTTAAGTGCTTCTGTCAAAGTATTCCTCGAGTAAAAATTGTATAGTTTGCTGCCCTTGATGAGCAAAAAGTATTTATCTTGGGTTTATCTGAATGATCAGGATGAGATTTAATGCCCATAACTTACCAGTGCAGTTATCTCCAGGGCCGGTTCACCCTTTAGAGTGAGTCACATGCAGGGAGTGTGAAAGTCAGAAGTGGTTTATTATCCAGTCTGCCTTACCCTTAATCTGTTCACAGATATTTATTTACTAATGCTTTTTTTTCTTAAGAGTTACGGGATAGGAAAATGAAGTGTTTGCTCTTCATTTACTAAATGATTGTAAACTTGAGTTTTTCATCAAAATAAAATTCCATTGTTTTAATGTTTCTGACCAAATTTATAACCATGTTGACTAGATTTTTAGTCTCATAACTTCCCATCTCGCTGGTATAAGTATTATTAGAAATAGTAGCTCAAGGAACTTTAACTTATTATATGTGTGATGAGGCATCTAAATTCCCTAATTATAAAATATACTATAAATCAAAACAATATTAGATCTGAAAAGAGTATTTTCTAGCCCAACTTGATATGAAGGGCAAAATGACTTTACTAGTTCATATAGTCACCCTAAGTTTCAGAGTCAGTTTCTCATACTAGTTCAGTGCTTTTTCCATTATACCATGCTACTTTGCTTAGCAAATTATTTATGCAAATGCTATTCTAAATATTCTGTGGTCCAATTCAAGAAGGAATCAAATATTTAGGTGCCTTAGGACTGGGGTCACCTACTATATAACTGAAGTAGTATTAGAGAGGTGCAGCATTAGAAAAGCCATTGTGTTAAATATAATCTTGAATTTATAATTTCAGAGGATTCGATGTTTGTAAGCAGTAACATCTTTGCTCTCACATAAATGAAAATTGCAACAATTTAGAAATGAACTATTTTAACAACACAGCTAAGCTAGTAGCATGGGGAAATTATGCAAGCCCAGAATTGCTATGAAGGCCAGAAAAGCACCACAAATTTTACTGGCGTAGATCATCCTTGAACATCCACTGTAGAAACTCATAATCCAGCCCTGCAACACGTAGGATTTTTTTTTTCTAATTATTTGAAATGTGAACAGTATTTATAGAACAAGGGAAACATTTATTAAAAATATTTAACTGTCTAGTACGTTATACTTTAACCCATATTTATAGTAAAGGATTCTTACAAGGAAGAATAAACGGCTTTATGATACAATTAGTATAAGAAATATCCACATGGGGGACTTCTTTGTAGTGTAAAAACACCATACATCTGAAATGACCATTTGCATATAAAAGCTACCAATGATGCTTCTGTGCACAATGATTAAAAAATTCAACACAAACAGAATCCAAAATATACAATTAATGCAAGCTATCCACAGCTAGCCCAATAATCAATGATGAGGAAACACTGGAGCAGGCTTAGTTCCACTTTGTCTGAAGTTACACATAGTGAGATTGACTTGTATCAATGGCTCTGAGATGGCTTTTATGAAGTCAGTACATAAAAGCTATTCTCTCCTTATCCAGTAAGCTTCACAGACTGTAAAACTCCACCAGTAATGCACTTTGATACTATAGCTGTTGCCAAAGCAACATGTAGGGTTTACAGTGGCCATGGCAAGTCACTAAAGTCAACAGGGCCACCCAGTCCAGCATCTGCTTCCAAGAGGCTCATGATGACAGCCATTGCTGCCTCATCATTACTGGGACTACTTGATCCTTGGTCGTTGTCAATCATGTCTATACCTATGTGGGGGTTCTCACCTGTGGGAGGAGATAAAGACAGGTCAGTGATTTTTTTTTTAAAAGCATCTTTAGATTAAGTAAGCAATTCCTAAGCACACTTTTAATAAGAAGGTTACATTTAATGGTAGGGTGAGAGGCTGCTTTTTGGGCTGCATGGTTATCTTTTTTTATATTGCTGTTTTTCAGAGGAAAGTACCAATTTTTAAAAAATACATAAGACATAAGTGGGGTTAAGCTGTGAAGAGACACATCTCTAAGGAATCAAATGATCATTTTAGAAATAAATACAAAGTGCTTAAAATTTAATAAATCTTAAAAATATTTGAGTTGAGCTTATTTTAATATTCTGATATAACCAGTTAAGAGGAGTTACAAAAAGAAAGGCAAATAGGAAGGGAGAGTTTAGGGAAAAATAACAGATCTAGAAAGACAAGTAGAGAAAAAGATGGACGTGATGGGAAAAGCAAACTCTTTTCACTCAATGACTTTTAGTACCTTCTGATATGCTTACTAATCACCCTTCTAGGCATTATCTCTGAACCTTCATTAGCTTCCTCTCTGAAGAGATTATGCCCCACATGGGAGAAAGCCTATGTCTAGGTAGCTGTAGCCTCCTCTTGAGTTCCAGGCACAAATTTGGACCTCCACCAAAACTCAAAACACTGAAGTCAACTTTTTAGAGAGTTAAACAAATTTTAAACTTTTATTCTGTTCCTATCAAATTTATCTAGGATTAGCTTGTTTCATACAGTTCAGTTCTTAAAACTGACTATGTCAGATGTTTTGCAAGCTCATTGCAATGGAAACGAATAATAATGCCACTTACCAAGAATAGAAGAACTATCAGAATATGGATAACCTGGGTTCTCCTGAGCCTGGCCTGATAGTAGGCCACTGGAAGGAATGTCTGGAGTCCCTCCATTTAAAATCTACAAACAAAAAGAGGGAAGTGTGAAGTTTGAATCAGTATTATGAGCAATGCCAAAAGGAAAATGAAGCATGTTGGAAATGCATGGGGTGGGTTGGGGAGAAGCTTCAAATGGCTTCAGTTTTCTGTTGGGTGATTTCAAACAAGGAACTGTTAAACAGACATGGTCATAGTAAGAAAAAAACCTCTCCCCCAACTGTTCTTTTCTCTTCGTTTTAGTGAGCCCACAGAGGCAACTTAGAGGCTGAATAAAACCCCAAGAGCATTCAACTGCCTGGAATCATGATGCCCACATATTCCTTTAGGACCAATGCCTAAATTTCAATGAGCCCAGCTAGGTATTTCCCCTATAAGGGAATAAAACATAGTGACAGATATTTCTGAAGAAGAAATAAGTGGAGTTAACAAGCTGTGAAGAGACACAGCTCTAAGGAGTCAAATGAACAAAACACTTAAAAGTAAATCTCTTATACTACAGGTGCCAACTTCAGCAACCTGTGGTTTAAGTTCTTAAGACAGGCCACTGGGGAGGATTATTACTGCTACTCAGTAGGAGAATTCTAATTCTGTCTCAAAATCTCCCCTACTCACCCCAGCTGCCTTCCCCTGGCTGAGTCTCAAAGAAGAGCATTCTTTGAGACCTATCTGGATATGCATGAGGAAACAGTTTCGTAGCTGCTCGGATTTCAGGCCTTGCCAGTAGGTGGCATTATAACTTACTTTATTTCCACAGCAATATTTTGGTCTAGGGACCCTTTTACACTCTTAAAAAAATTATTGAGGACTCCAAAGAACTTTAGCTTATGTAGGCTGTATTTATCAATATTTACTGTATTTGAAATTAAAACTAATAGATTTCTTAAATGTAAGAAACCCACTACATGTCGACATAAATAATGAATAGTATTTTAATGAAAAATAACTACTTTCCAAAACAATAACAAAAAATTATCAAGAAGGGTATTAGTTTACATTTTTGCAAATCTAATGTCTGGCTTAATAATTTTCAACTGGATTCTCATATATGTTTTTCCATTCAGTCTATTTAGATACGTCTTGTGATTCAAGTATATGAAGGAAATCCGATCTCCCACAGATAAGTAGTTGGAAAAGAGAGGCATATTTTAATAGACTTTTCAAATAATTGTATTCTTTTTTGATACCACTTCAAAACTTGACATGTAGAAGTTTCTTAAAGGTGAGTTGCAAAGTGGAATCTGAAACCGTATCAATGAATTTTCTGTACTCTTTATATCTTTGCACTTAGGATAGATCTTTTACCCTTACATGATTTTGAAATATCTTGCATCGTTTAGTTAGAAAATATTGGTTCACTGAATTATGCATATCTTCTATATGTTGACACATTTCATTATACAGCATCAAAATATCACCATTGTTAATACTTCCTATCTAATCAACAACATTTTTTAAGTTTTAGGAAGATCTCAAGGTCAAAGTAGCAGATACAAGTTTTCTAAAAATTCCAATTTTTGCTTGAAAGCTCACATTTTATCATTGGCAACAAATGTCAGTCATTTTCCTTGAAGTGACAGGTTAACTTCGTTCATTTCCAAAAAAAAAGTATTCTAAATACACAAAACTGAATGACCATATACAATAAAAATGGTGTCCAATGAAAATAGCAGCTAGTTCAACTCACAACTTAATCACACAAGTAGTTTTTGAGACAAACATCATACTTTGGTATGCAGCACAAGTTCTTTGTGTGTACTTCTCATTTTGTCACAGAGCATTAAAAAGATGTGTACTTGAGAATTTTATAAAAGTAATGATGGACATTTTCCCTCCCTCCTTCCCTCCTTGACAGGGTCTCACTCTGGTTGCCCAGGCTGGAGTACAGTGGCACAATCTCAGCTCACTGCAGCCTCAACCTCCCGGGCTCAGGTGATTCTCCCACCTCAGTCCCCCAGTAGCTGGGATTACAGGTACACCACCATACCTGGATAATTTTTTGTATTTTTTAGTAGAGACGGGATTTCTCTATGTTGCCCAGACTTGCCTCGAACTGTTGGACTCAGTTTGCCTGCCTCAGCTTCCCAGAGTGCTGAGATTACAGGGGTGAGTCGCTGCACCTAGCCATGATGGACAATCTTAAATGAAACTAGCTTTAAACTTTTTTTTTTTTTTTATCGCGAGTGTGTGGTGGTGAAGAATACAGTGACTACTAGTATAGTTTGGTGCCACTTGTCTGATTTTGGTAAAATGCCAGCAGTTTTACCCAACAGTGCTTTTAGCATGAATAGTGCACATTATCAATACAGTGAAAAAATTAATGTTTTAACGTTATTAAGAAAATAGCTTTAACCTTGCAGACCCTTAAAAGGATCTTGTGCCCCCTCTTTCTGGAAAAAGACTGCAGATGACATTTGTAGAAGTGCTGCTTTATCTGAATTTTCCTTAGTGCTTCTGGATGTCTGTACTCTCCTGGGACCTACGGAGGCTCACTTAGGTTTCCTTTTTAGCTTGATCCTGAGTGAAACAACTGCAGGCAAAATGGTTCATTTTTGGACCTTCCAAATTTGAAAGTGACTGGAAAGGGCTGGGTATGGTGCACCATTTAATACTGCTGTCAGATGTAACTGTCTTGTTTAAGCTGCTTTTCTTGTAAGTTCTGCTGCCCAGGATTCATCTCATGAGAACACATCCAAATTTCTTCTCACAGATCCATTTTATAATCCATTCTTCCCAAAGAAAAGGAATAAGTTTCATAAGTGCCTCAAAAATAGCTGGAGCTTTATGATGCAGAGCACAGCTTTTGATTGCTGGTAGTTGTTGATGTGAAAAGAATTGGAAGTCATGAGCCCAGGATTGTAGTTTCGGGCCATACTTATAAAAGGAACACTGAGGAGCCTGGATCTTGTCACTATAATGTTGTGAAGGTGAGATGAAACAATGTATGTGAAAGTTCTTTGAGTAATATTTAAGCCTATACTGGACTGATAACCTTTCAAAACCAAGTAGTAGAATCCCTGGTAATACCAGGAGTCAAGTAAAGTACCTAAAAGTTAACTTGAGAAGCGGAGACTGGAAGACCACCCTAACAAGATGGTGGATCCAATATGCAGGAAGGACCTGGAAGTATAACAGAAGAACAACTAAGACGACGGCTGGCAAGCAGTGTGTGTTAGGGGCAGGGGGACGAGGGGCACGGGATGCCAAACCTAGACTTCACTTGTCAATGGTATTGTGAGCCAAGCACTTTCACATATATTATCTCATAATGGGACCTCATGTGCAAAGATGCTGGCTACCCTAACCAGTATTAGCTCCATCATAAAGAAAACTAGGGCTTGAAAGTTGTACAAGTTCATATAACTAGCACATGGCAAGGCCAAGCTTCGAACCCAGGTCTTTCTTACTTTGTAGTCTTACCCATTAATTTGTTGACTTTCAACCTTTTCGAGGGGAGCAAACCCTTTTTCAAATAGAAATGTTTGCAGAAGATTCCTATATAAAAAAGAAGTATTGCTGCCCTTGCAGAAGCAGGATTTCTGCCCTTACCTTCTCTCCTTAGCAACTACCCTCAAGCCCATCCCACCTGGTAACACCACAGCTCTTGGTAACATGAACAAACCTCCGGGGAGCTCAGTTTTGAAAATCCTTGCCCTGCTTTTGATGGTTTGTGCCCTAGGAGTCCTGCCTATGGAAATTCCTAATATTCTCTCTCTGTATGTGTTTTAAGAGATGGGGAGGGAAGCCATTGTGTCCAAAATGCTGGCCTTTAAACTGTCCTAAGCTCTACTGACATCAGGAGGTATAAACAGATTTATGATTTACGATTAACGTGGGCCTAGGCTTATAAGTTCTCCGGCAAAGATGAAAACAAATGACTGGTTCCTAAACCTATTTATAGTGTAGTCTTACAGAAAGCTCTTCATGAGGGCTGGTGATTGATCCACTGCTTGGATCCAATGCTGTCACACCACAGGAACCTCCAGGCAGCAGATCCCCAAGTATTCTGCAGCTATAAAGCATGGCTTGATTTCCAAAGCAGTGCTGGTGGCATTGCTGTTTCCATTGCCTGCCCTAGACACTAATATTTTCTCCCTTGAAAACTCCTGGCAGATAATGAGAAACTTTTCTATGTGAGGTACTCAATAATCTTTCCCTCATGGGAACTCTTGAATTTGCTCCCTCAGTTAACTGAACTGACAGTTCCCCATTCCTTATTCTTTCTCCCTTCTTCCACTCACACGGAAGAAAGCCTCTGAGGTGCCAGCAAGCCTCCCTAGCCCTACCAGTATGCTTTATATCCAGCCTCACACAGATGGATTTACTTCAAGGAGGAAGTAGTCCAACTTGTCTCAGCAGTCACAGTTGCAATTCCATACTCCCACCCCCAGCATTTCAGATCTTGGGCAAGAGGCTCTCTAGCTTAGGCTAAGAGTCATCAGTCTTACCTTCTTGCCTCCTGGAGAAGAGGCATCAGGGGGAGGCGTACTCGTGATGTTCAGTGGGCTGGAGCCACAGCTAGAAGGCGATGACCCTCTTATCCTGTCAGAAAAGAGAATTACACTGCCTTTTCTTTCTTCAATGGAGTGTGTGTGTTTTGTTAAGGGGTAAAGGTGAGAAAGGGGATGAAGATCTAGATTAGGGTTTGGCAAGCTTTTTCTGTAAGGCCCAGATAGTAGGCTCTCTGGGCCATACAGTGTCTGTCACAAAAGGTCAACTCTGCCTCTGTAGCTTGAAAGCAGCCACAGTCATGAATTGGTGTGGCTGTGTTCCAATAAAACTTTATTTACAAAAACAGGTGACAAGTTGGATTTGTTCTGCAGGCACCTGATCTAGAATGCAGTCCCTAGAGTCAAGCATCTCACTGACAAAGCCCTTGGATTGGAGTTTGCATTCAGTTGGTGAATTTCAAGTAAGTGGCCAGTTTTATTTCCTCACAGAATCCAGGTGAATTGGAGGAGGCCTTCTAAGATCAACCTCCATCTTTGATCCACAGCAAAAAATTTATCCCCTTCTCCACAAACACTGTTTAGCTAGTGAATACTCTCAGGACATGGAGGGCACCAAGCTCTAAAAGGTAGCCTAGGAGTAGTGATAGTAAGAGCAGTCTTCGAAGGCAGTGGTTGATGAAAAATGGGTCCAGGACTTTCTTAGCTAGCATATCTCTCAGAAGATTTATAGAAGGGAAGACTTAGAACTGTAAATCCACCTAAACACTTGTCAGGCTGAAGGACCTCAGGAAAGAATCCATCACTTGGCATTGCAGCTAGAGTTTAGGGAGAGTGTGATGGCAGTTGTGTTACCACAGGGCTCTCAGCTCCTACATGGATGAATGCAGCTTTTGGGTGACCCAGAGATCACTCCTCTACCGCCCAGAAGTCCTTTGGTTCTTGTATTGCCTACTTCTCCAGATTTCAGAGTGAACAAGTTTTCTTTCTGGATTATAAGCTTCTTAACGGCAGTTTACAACTATGTATCATGTATTCTCAGCATGCACAAATAGCTGCTAATTGCTTACAGAAAAATTGCTGAGTGTCCCCCACCTTTCCCTACTTAGGTCTATGAAACCACTATTTTCCCAGGTTTCTCATCTTAGAATTGCTGTTTCATCATTCCTGATTTCATCTTCAAATGCTAGACCTTAGATTACTGATTTCTCTTTTGGCAGTGTCATCTCTGTTGGATAAGGCCTCATTCCTGGGTTATCAAACATGCCCACCTTCTCTCTCCCTATTCCAATGCAACTTCCACAAAACGTAACACAAGACTTTGGATGCTTGTTCAGCATCCTACAACAAATGGGGTCTTACAGGTTTCTTCCAGTCCAAACTGCATAGTATCATTTCTTGGGTTTCTTAATCTCCCATCATAGCTCTGTGTCTCCTTCCTACACATAGCCTGCCCAGTTAGGTAGCTTGTTTCTTGACCCTGAATTTGCCACTCACATGCCCACTCAAGAATATCCCTGACTTTTCTAGAGGGAACATCCACTCTCATTGCAAACCCTGGCTAAGGCCAAGTTCAGATCTTTCCTCCTTCACTTGCTTTGGCCCATGCACTCTCCCTTTTTCCTGTTATCATAAAGAAAATAGACTTCTAAAAGATTTTAAAATTCTTGAGGTCAAGGACTGTTTGATACTGTTCTTGGATGGTCTCAAGCAAAGTATAGGGTATGCAAATGCAAAGTACAGGGTTTGAACCTGATTACACTGCACACTACGCTCATATCTCCTTCCTGATGCAGAGGTCACACCCACTAACCCTGTGGGGTTGGAAGAGAGCTGTGTTACCTATGGGGATAACAGCCCCTTTATGGGCCAATTGGAAAACAGTCCAGCCTCTAATTCTCCTGACAGAATCCAGTGGCAGCAGTTTTTTCTTCCTTTTCTTATTATTATGTTACATTAAGTTGCGTTCTGAAGAATCTGGTTACCACCTTCTCTATTCCCCAAATTTAGACAGACTTATGATAACTGCGTCCCTCTCAATGATTGCTCTTAAAGACAGATTTAATTAATTTTTAAGCACTCACTATATGTCAGGCTGTGTTCCTGGAACTTTCCTGAGTGCCCTCACAATCCTAACACAATTCTTGGGAAATAGTGCTTTCTTTTTATGGTTTAAGTCAACAGACAGCAAGAGGTTAAGTAAGTCTCAGCAGAGCCAGGTAGAGAGACAGGCCTAGGACTCACACGCAGGTGGACTGTTTCTAAGCTCCTTCTCTTTCATATGGAAAGGAAGTCTCTCCCAAGACAGCTAGTAATAACTAGCTGATCTGCTTGGTCTCTAGTACTAATCCTGGGCAGCTCTTTGAAAAAAAAATGAATGTTTTGTTAAGGTCCAGATCACTCTGATAGTTCACAGCTCTACTCCTGCATTCCTGTAAAGTAAAGGTACATCTGTCCGTACTGGGAAGCTCCTTGAGCCATAAGGAAGTCTCCTCAGTAATTCTCTTTAGCTCTGGGCTGTTTTGGTTTAGCATCTTTATTTAAGGCAGGATTTCTTTGTTGGGTGGGGAGCGGGGAACTGTCCTGTTTACTGTAGGATGTTTAACAAGCAGCATCCCTGGTCTCTATTCACAGGATGTTTAAGTAGCAACCTCCCACCCAGTTGTGAAGACCAAAAATGTCTCCTGACATTGCAAAATATCCCCTGGGGGAAAAAATTTCCCTGGGTTGAGAACCACTGGTTTAACAGAGGAACTAGAAGGTGTTACTTGCCTGTGGATTTCCATGATTTCCTCAGCAATCATTCGGCCTATTTTTCCTGCCCCAGCCCGGGTTCCCCCTGGAATCCCTGGAACAGTGGGGTGGGTCCTCTTTGGGCCACCTACAACAAAGGAATCTGAGAGTAGGAAAGGGGAAAACTGAGGAAGAAATACTATTATGTATTAAAGTAAAACCAGTTTATCCCATGATCCACTTGCAGTTCAACATCAGCATTGTGCCTTGAGGGACTTTAGGGCTACAGCTTGTCAGGAAAAGGCATTCCAGCAGGAAAAGGCTCGTTTCCTTCTAGGATCTGAGGCTAGTTTTTTCCCTTCATGCAGCATCTAATTCTTTCCCTTCATGCACTGAAAAAAAATATTTATTGAAGACCACTGTATGTGCCAGGGTTACAGAGACAAGTCCCTGCCCTTAAGGAGGTCACAGTTTAACAGGGAAATCAACAGGATGAACACAATGGCTATAGCAAAATGTCGTAAGTTTGACAGGCAAGCACAAGGCAACCAACCCATCTGGGGCCAGGTGCAGCTTCTGGAGCAAGTTCACCCTGAGCTGAGTCTTGAGAGATGAGTATGAATTAGCTTGGCAGAGAGGTAAGGAGGAGAAAGCATTCTAGGCACAGCAACCAACACGTGCAGGAGCACTGAGGCAGATTAAAACTTGGGAGACTCCTCCAAGGAATTCATCATGAATGATGATGAGAGCATGATAGATGAAACTGGGGCAGCAGGTACCAATCCAATCATGAGGAGCCTCTTGGATGCCGTACTAACGAATTTGGACAGTTTCCACAAGGGAATGAGGAGTACCAAAGGACGATACACAGAAAAGGCACAAATGAGATCTGGGTTATTAGAAAGTCCACAGCAAGGAGAATGAACTACAATGGAGGATGGGGTGGGGAGAGTGGGACTAGAGTTGCAAGGTGATTTGCAGTGATCCAGGCAGCAGATGAGGAGGGTGAAATAGCAACAGTGGTGATGAAGTTGAAGAGACAGAAGGTTCAGGACTCCGTGTTTAGATATAATGAGGGAGACAGCAGCCAGGTTTCTGGCTTAACCAATCAGGTGGGGGAGTGCAGAAAATCAGCTTGGGATATTCTGAATTTCAGGTGCCTCTGGGACTCCAGGTGGTTCTGTCTATGAGGCATTTGTAGAGACAGATCTGGAGCTTGGGAAAGAGACTGGGGCTGAAGATGTGGATGTGGGAGTCATCGATAGAGATGACTGATGGAGTCATCGATAGGGGCTGCAGCCATGCATGTGGGGATGGTCCCAGGAAGGATGAGTCCAGTGTGGACAGCAGGGACAGGGCCAAGGCTGAGCCTGAGAAGGGAGCCCACTGGGTATGGTACACACCCCAGTGCCGAAAGACACCTTCCTGCCAACTACAGGAGCCAGTGACAGTCACCAAAGAGCACTTTACCTCATGGCCACTACGCAACACAGGAGGAAAGCACAAGGGGAGTAGGCAGTTTGCAAGCTCAAGGGCTTCCAGGGGCTGGCAGCTTTGGAAAGTGCATCAGTGAGCTCCTAGTATTCTGGCTCAACAGAGAAAGTGACATGACAGTGTCCTCGGCATTCATGGGGAAATCTGCACATCATCCCCTCTAGACCTCCCTTGTTCCACAGAATATGAATGGAGGGGACCCTGAATACTATAGGGGAGGATATTTGACCACAAGCAGCTTCTCATGGGCAAGCCCCAGGGCCCCAGCAGCACATAGTTACCTTCTCCAGAGGGCAGCATGCTGTCCATGCTGTGGGGGGATGCTGTGAGCTGTGGGAAGGTTGGGTCCCCGCCTTCCAGGACGTTGGCTCTGTGAACATCCCAGCAATAAGGAAACGTGAGTCAGGCCTGCTCAGAACTGTGCACCTTTCAACTTGGCCAAGGTGTCCGGTGTCCACTCTGGACCTGGACAGGCCAGAAAATGAAGTGTCTGTCTGAGTGGGTGAACAGGTCTCACTGTTTGCATCCTGGCCTTTGGCCCCACTGCCTGCCTGGGCCTTCCTAATATGTATGGGACACAGTTTAGCAGAGGTGGTGGCTGCAGTAACCACTGCCAGCACTACAGCACCTCCTCCTGCCAGCCTGCAGTGCACCTAGCCCTGGCCCCTCATGCAGCTCTAACGATAGGTGGGGTTTTGGACACTATGGGGAAGAAAGAATGGAGAGCAGGCCTGGCCGAAGAGAGGCTCCTTCACCTCCCTCTGCTCATCTAGCAGGTAGCAGCCTTTTGAGATGGCATTCCAGCTGCCAGTGCTTGGACCCCCTGCCTGATAGGTATGGAGACCTCCCCATCCTCAGCCAAGGCCAGTGTGAGCCAGTGCCTGTATGAACCTTTCATAGATTGTCAACCCCTTCCTCCACAGCAGCACAAGTGGATGCCTAGAGTGCAGGGCCTGTGCAATTCAAAGGTTAGCTGCTTTATCTGGAAGGAAATGTTGCTGTTTCCCGGAGCAGTTTCATAAGCCAGGGCCTGCACGGTGCAAGTACTGAAGCTTGTCCTTTGTTAACAATCCTTTCTAGCTTCTGCCAGTCCTGAGGCTTCACAGGTATTAGCAAGATGGCATTAAAGGATGTGATACTGGATGTTGCCTGCACCCCATTTTCTAGATAAGGAGCCCGAGGCATCTCTTTGAAGCAAGGGGAGCTTCAGATATAGGAAAAGTACTTACAAAACAACAGTGTTAGTTGAGACAATATATTCTACTTCCTTGGTCCAAGGGTTCATGAAACTGAACCATCGACTCCGTAGTGTGATAAAAGAACCATCTTTGATTTTAAATTTATAGCAATTAGTTGTAATTTTTTCTCTCGTCTGTAAAACTGAAAATGTAAAGAAAACATGAACATGGTTGTTTTCTCAGACGAAAGTATTAAACAGGACATCCGATACAAAATAGTAAAGGTACCTGAGCAACGACATCGCTCTTTAGTAAGCCAAGGAAACCCCAGTGGTCAACACTCAGGAAACAGGTTGTTTCTGAGGGTCTAACTCAGAGCCTTTCAATTCATTTGTGAAGCTGTCACAATTTTCCATAGTCTGTAAAATTGAGGCTCTAGGGAATTACTGACTGCATGTTATATATCTAACTGGAATCAGCTCTAACATGACCACCAGCAAATGAGAAGGCACTGTCCAAAATGTCACGCTTTATCCCAATCACAAAGCCCAAGGGCAATACAGAACTTATTTCTAAGAACATCCAAATCGACAGAGGCCACTCACCTATTCAACCTCATTCTTTCATGTAATAAACATGTAATGAGCACTTCTCATGTGCCAGGCACTGGAGATACAAGAGGAGACAGGCTATGACTCCTGCCCTCAAGAGGAGGAGTGAGGGAAGACTATACAGGGAGAAGAGATCAGAGCCTTGAGGGATGAACACGAGTTTGCCAAGAGAAGGAGGGAGGGAAGAACCCAGCAGTACCTGAGGAGCAGCAGGGTCTGGTCGGGGAGGGGCCAGTGAGAAGGTCAGGGTGCCTGGAGCACAGGCCTCTGCCGGCAGGGATGGGGACTGAAACTAAGGAGGTGGGCTGGGGTCAGGAGGTGGAAAGTCTCACATCTGAATGCCTGTCAAAAGCGTTTGGGCTTGAGTCTAAAGCAGGAGGTTTTTAAGCAGGCTGATGTTATCAGTCTCAATCTGTCTGGGGATGATGGGGATAAATGGGATAACTATGGAAGATGAACTGGGGGTGAGAGGGAGCAGGGAAACCCTGAGAAGTCTATCACAGGTCTCTAGGTAGGCACAAGGGCATGAACCAGGGTGATGGCAGTAGGGGTGGTAAAAAGTAGACTTTTGGAAATGCATGTCTGAGGTGAATGAACAGGATCTGGTGGAGACACAGTGAAAGAAGGGGTCAGTGTTGGTCTCTCTCAGGAGGCTGCACATGGAGCCACAGTATTAGTCAAGACAGAAAGTACAGGAGGTGGTGCAGGCTTGAATGGAAAAATGAATCAGATCAGTCTCGGCCGTACTAAATCCAGGGTCTGGGAAAACCCTCTGAACAAGAGATGTCTTTCAGAAACTGCCATGCAGTCATCACAGGGCAACTACAAGGGGATAAACAGCGCCTGCAGGCGTCAGTTTCCTCTTCACACAGATGTTCTGACCTGAAGAGTCCTAGGCTGGCTGAGTCCTACATCCTCAGTGGACAGATTTCCCTGGAAGGTCATGTGGACTAGTCTATAGAAGCAAGGGGACACTTTAAACTTAAGATCTTTTATACATCCTAGCTTACCTTGCCTATGACATTCTGCAAGATGTCCTATGTCATCTTGGTGAAAGTATTCATAACACGATGTGCCTAGAAGTTCTTGTGGTAAATATGCCAAAATAGCTGTTGCCCTAAAAGGAAATAAAGGAATATTTAAAGAAGAAAAAGCCATTCAGACGATTAATTGCAACTTTGCAGTGGATAAACCCTGCTACAGCCTATGAGAGCAAGGTCAAAGCTGCACGCAAAAGAGCTGGATGGATTTTCAGAGGGCTCACTGTGTGGATCTTTTTTTTTCAGGCATCTGAATTTAATCAAAGCTATAAAAATAGAGGGAAACAAAGCAAAGAAGCTTTGTAAAGGGACTATTATCACAAGAAATCAAATCTGAGGGGGCTTTAAAAATGGTAAGCAGTCAGGCACAGTGGCTCATGCCCGTCATCCCGGCACTTTGGGAGGCCGAGGTGGGCAGATTGTCTGAGCTCAGGAGTTCAAGATTAGCTTCGGCAACATGGCAAAACCCTGTCTCTACCAAAAACACAGAAAAATGAGCTGGGTATGGTGACACACATGTATGGTCACAGCTACTTGGGAGGCTGAGGTGGGAGGACTGCTTGAGCCCGGGAGGTCAAGGCTGCAGTAAGCCAAGATCTCGCCACTGCACTTTGGCCTGGGTGACAGACTGAGATCCGTCTTTAAAAAAGGAACTACATTAATTAGATTAAAATGTGGTATAAATCTAAATCTCAGTGCAAGGCTTCTGGTTTTTGCTGCCTCCTTTTTATCAGGACAACCAAATGCCAGAAGCTGCAGCAGCTGAGGCCACAAGACAGCTGAGGCTGTCTCCTTTTCCAACATGTTGTGGCTGTCTCTAGTAGCCAGAAAAATTATTAGCCTATGCATATTCCGAAGGAAAGCAGTAGGCAGCAGTAAATTTGGGACACCTGGGTCCTTGGTCCAGGTCTATTACCAATTAGTTGTGAATCCTACAGGAGACCAGTCCCCAGGGTGGGCCTCTGTTCTTCATCCATAAAATAAGGAGGTTGGATTAGATCAAGGCTGTCCAACAATAATTTCTGTGATGACGGAAATGTTCTACGTCTGTGCCGTTAGCCACATAGGAGGCTACCATGGCCAATGAGTATTTTATTGGACAACTCAGGACTAAATAATTGCTTCCAAGTCCTAGATTCAAAAGAATTTCAATCACAATAATGGTCCTGGAACATTCCATAGATTCAGACAGCATGCTATCCCTACTATTTTTCTTTCAGCCATGGACATCAAGGCACCCACTTAACTGTCTCTATATGCCAAAGAATGACAGAAAAATCTCTGTATTTATGATTATATCCTATTGAATCTCATTTTTATTTTAACAGAGACTCACATCACTTGTCTCCTTCTTTTTTTTTTGAAACAGGGTCTCACTCTGTTGCCCAGGAGGAAGTGCAGTGGTGCAATCACAGCTCACTGCAGCCTTGATCTCCCAAGGCTCAGGTGATCCTCCTGCCTCAGCCTCCAGAGTAGTTGGGACTACGGGTATGTGCCACCATGACTGGCTAATTTTTGTATTTTTAGTAGAGACAGGGTTTTGCCATGTTGCCCAGGCTAGTCTCGAACTCCTGGGCTCAAGTGATCCACCCGCCTTGGCCTCCCAAAGTGCTGGGATTGCAGGTGTGAGACACTCCACCCAGCTTTGTTTCTTTCTTTCTTCTTAGAAAAGCCAGCTGATGGCCCAGTCTTCTCTGCTTTTTAGATCAGGGTTGAAAATCCTCCACCATCATTGCTCAAGGGTAGTATGTAGACTCTTACCTCTGGTCTACAAAAACAAACTTTCCATCTATCGCGTGCCGAGAAACATATTCCATAGATTTCACCCTGATTTCCCCATTCACTGGTTGTGGAACTACATGAGAATGCAGTCGTCCAATTGCAACGAGGCAGCTGAGGTTACACCCCTCATTGTCTGGTTCATTGTCTTCATCCAGCCCCATCTTTGTGGGTGGCCAGCTTTTCAAATAGCCTGTGCTGTGGATTGTGCAGAAGCTTTTTCGATCTGCTAGAAGGCAAAGTTTGTGGTTAGTGTCAGCACTAGGTTTGGGTCATAGAGGTGTACGCAGCCGATGGTGGGGTGGGATGTAGGTAGGGAGTAAAAAAAAAAAAAAATCAAAATGCTTCACTCTCCAGAAGTGAGCATCTAGTGAAAGGGGTAGATAGAAAGAAAAACAAACAACTGTCATCCAGTGTCAGTATGCTTAAGCAGGGCCAGTTATACCATGGGCATTTATTACATACACCAAGGAAGGAATATCTAACTCTTCCTGGGGAGAGGAAGGCTCCCCCAAAAAACCAGTGGAGGAGGTGGGTCAAGAAGGATGAGCAGTGGCTGAGGGACTAGAATGTATAAAGGCTGAGGACATACAAAGGCACAGAGAACAGCGTATATAGGAATGGCCAAGAGCTCTGTGTGGTTGAAGTGAAATTGGAGGTACTGGGAGTGAGGGGCAAATTGGAAAGGCAGGTTGGGGGAAGATTAAAAGGGCCATGGATCACTTGCTAACCAATATGTTGGTCTATTTTTTTTTAAGGCAGGAAATGGAGAGCCTCTAAAGGTATTTAAGTGCAGAAATAGCAAAATCAAATTGTGGTTTGGATGCTGTAGGAACAGAGTGATGTGTGAACTGGAAGAGAGTAGAAAACAGAAGTAGGAATGCTAGTTCAGGGGCCAGTGGCTATAATACAGCAAAAGATGAGCAGGACTGAACTATGGCAGTGCAGTGAAGATGAGAGGGAGCAGAGAAAGGAAGCAGGAGAAATTTCTGAGATCAAACTATTGGGATTTGCTATGAATATCAGGCTTAAGGGAAAGAAACAAATGAAGATGACTCCAACTTTTCTGGATTGGGTGGTTGCTGGTGTCATTCACTGACTCAGAGAAGAGAGAAAACAGACTAGCAGAGAGAGAGAAAAAAAAGATTTTGATTCGGGACACATTAAGTGTAGAGCACCTATAGACTTCACCAACAAGCAAGCCACTATGGAGTGTCTGCCAAGCATGGAGTCTGTGCTGGTTACTGGAATAAGAGTGAAAAACAAATCAGACATGCCCTTGTGGAGTTCACAGCCTAGTGGGGGAGACAGACTTTAAACAAATAATCACACAAATAACTATATAACAGCAAGTATAAGAAAGCACTAGAAAGCAAACCAGAAGGGTGCTATAAGACATAAGTCAGTTTGAGGTTGAAGACAGCCATGTGAAGGGAGCTTATGGGGAGAGGGAAGAAATTCCAACCAGAAGAGACAGCATGTGCAGAGGCATTGCCCAGAAAGGGCTTGCGGCATCAAAGGAAGTCAACATGGCTTACATGTGCTTACTGACAGGGTCAGGGGCTGCATGGTCACGTTAAATATTTTGAGCTTTTCTTCAAGAGCAATAGGGAACACTGAAGGGTTTTTAAAAGGGGACTGATAAAAAGATCATCCTGGCTGCTGTGTTGGGGGTGGGGAGCATGTGTGTCTACACTTTCGACCTGGTGAGATTTGGGGGCAGCTGGGAGCTGAGTGACAGTAGGCAGCATGGAAAGGGACAAACATTTCAGAGAACTTTTGCAGATGGGACTCTCTGTGGCAGGATTTTGTAACGGGATTGAGGAGTCGGGTGGTGAGACAGAAGTGAGGGTGCCTCCCCAGCTTCTAGCATGAGCAGCCAGCTGGATGGCAGTGCCATTTATGCTGGAGGAGAGGCTCAGGTGATTACTTTGGCATGTATCCTGTTGGAGATTCCCCTGAGATATCCAAGCAGGTTGATTTAGTAAGCAGTACATTTATGAATATGGAGTTCAAAAGAGAAGTCTAGGCTGGAAATATGAATGTGGAAGTTGTTGGCATTTAAAGCCAAGGGAGTAGATGACGTGACCTACAGAGAGAGACTGCAGACAGAGAAGCAGCCCAGGACAGAGAGGAGCAGCCAGCAAAGGGGCCAGCAAGAGAGCCTGTAGCAGCAGGGGGTCGAGGAGGAGGAAGAATGTGGTTTCATGGAATCAAGGGAAAAGAACACTTCAAGAAGGAAGACAAAGGAAAAGTGTGCATTCCATTTAACAACATGAAGGTCACTGGTGAGCTCAGAGTAATTTTGATGGACTGGTGGGTGTTCACGAGGCAGTTAGGATTGTGGCTGAGAGTATTCTTCCTCAATCGCATTAAAAGAAACACAATTTAAACAGAGGAGTCCTCTCCACAAATCTCTGCCATCAGGCTTTTCAGCTCTCTCCTCTGCTTCCAACTGCCCTACACACAGGGAGGACTGCAGGGTACTGGCTGCAGTTCTGGGACCTGCCACTCTGGCCGGCCAGAAACCACGGAAGCAATGCCCTGCTGAGAGCTCCGCTGTAGAAAGCAAGCTTCACCTGTTACAGGGTTTTAATTGTTACCTTTTTTCTTTGAGCAGGTAGAGGGGAAGTCCTTGTCTTCAACCTTTACTGAAGGCCTGTTACACTTCATCCTACAGAAGAAAGAACGTCGTGCTCCAGAACATAATCGAGATGGCCCAGGGGTTATATCTGTTTTAACTGGAAGTCCAGCTGCAAATCAATACACAAAATGTGATAAACTGAGAGCAGTGTTGTCTGTCAGGAGGGGGAGTGTGACCTTGAGCAAAGCCTTTTCTTGCCTGCCTCACTGTTTTATAATGATGACATGAGACAAATATCTCCCTAGTTTAGGCTTTAACAGATGCAGCATGGATAGGTATGTTGTCAGTCTGGAAATGTTTATAAATCACATAGAGTGTGCTACTAAATAAATTGATTAGGTACTCTGGGGATGAAAAGAAATATACTATGGGCTTGTTGCCCAACAGAAACTTATGGCTGACAAAGGGGAAATGGACGTGCACCAAGAAAAGATTAATAATAGGACAGGGTGATGTAAGATTAGTGCCAAATAAATGGCAAAGACAACCTGTGCTTCCCAGAGGAGAAAGAACTTGGGCTGGCACTGAAGGATGAGTAGGATATGGATATTGGGAAGGAAAGGAGGGAGCAGGACTGCCTTAAGTTCTCAACCTGGCTTGTAGGCCAGAATCCCCTGGATGCGTGATCAACCTACAGATTCCTGGACCCCATTGTAGATCTGTGCTGTCCAATGCATTAGCCACTAGCTGCATGCAGCTACTGGGCACTTGAAATGTGGCTTTTCTAAATTGAAATGTGCTGTAAGTGTGAAATACACACAGGATTTCAAAGACAGTACAGAAAAATAAAAGAATGCGAATGAACTTATTGTTTATAATTATTACATGCTGAAATAATATTTTGGAGTTAATTTTACATTTATTTTTATTTTTTAAAATCTGGCTACCAGAAAATATAAAATTACACATGTGGCTCATGTTTGTGGTTTGCATTATGTTTCTATTGGACTGTGCTGTCCGGAAAAACCAAATTAGAATCTCTGGGGGTGGAGCATGACTATGTTGAAAAGCTCCCAGGTGATTCTGAGGTGCACACCTCCTTACCAAACACTGGCTAGGTGTCAGTACAGAAGCCGAGGGAAAACACACCCATGGCCACCACGCGAGCAAGTGTGCCAGGGAATGGCCGCTGCCCAGGGCTCCTTCTGGGCTTCCTCCCCTCCCATCTACCTCCCACATTGCCAGCTCTGTGATCTCCCCTAGAATGCCAATCCAAGCCTGCCGCACCCAACTCAGAGCTCTTCACTGTGTCCCCACAGAACAAAAGGTCTTCATGCTTCAGCCCTTGCCCTCCCCGCAGGTCTTGTCCAATAGCACCAAGCAAGCCACGTGGCTCCACACCCCTGCACCTGTCCACAGATTGTTTCCTCTTCTCTCTTCCTCCCTTCATTACCTGGCAAACATTAATTCATCTTTTCAAGCCCACCTCGGTTGTCATCTACTCAGTGATGCCTGTCCTTGCGCCCACATGAGAATTAATCATCCGTTCTCTACGCCTGGCACTATTTCTATGGCTGCACCTATTACTATGCAGGGTGCTGTCTGTCTCCTCGTTTCTCTGACTATATGCTAAGAGCCTCAAAGGTAAGGACCAAATGCCATTCATATTTTTCTCCTAAGGTCACTAAAAAAATCCAAGGCAAGACTATAAAGGACAACAGATACCAAAGTCTGCACCTTACTTTTAGGAACAAGAGGAGTGCTATAATGAAGAAGATGATTTGAAGGAGATTCCTCTGGTGGTGTTTCTTTCCAGGGATTAACATGGACAGCTTGGGGGCAGGACATTAGTTAGGCCATGACTGCACTGGGCCAAGGTGCATGCAACACTGATACTGTTCTTGCTATGTGCTAGGAACTGTTCTGCCTACTTTATATACATTAACACTTTCAATCCTCACAACAACCCAATGAAATAGGTACTCTTCCATAAATGAGAAAACTGAGACAGAGAGAGGTTAAGTAACTTGCTCAAGGTCACATAGTGAATGGTGGAGCTGGAATGAGCCCAGTAATCTCTCTTGTGTTCTCATTCCTTTTTTTTTTTTTTTTTTTTTTTTTTTTGAGACAGAGTCTTGCTCTGTCACCCAGGCTGGAGTGCAGTGGTACGATCTCGGCTCACTGCAACCCCCACCTCCTGGATTCAAGAAACTCTCCTGCCTCAGCCTCCCAAGTAGCTGGGATTATAGGCATGCACTGCCACACCTAGCTAGTTTTTGTATTATTAGTAGAGATGGGGTTTTGCCATGTTGGCCAGGTTGGTTGCAAACTCCTGACCTCAAGAGATCCACCTGCCTCGGCCTCCCAAAGTGCTGGGATTACAGGTGTGAGCCACCGCACCCAGCCAGAGTCCTCATTCTTAACTGTAGGAGTGCACAGCCTCCCACAGGACTAAAGTAGATGACAGCTGCTGGGGCCTTGCACAGGAGTGTGTGCAGTAGCAGGAAGCCGGGGGCAGAGGGGGCGATGTGAATGGTGGTTCCACTACTGCAAGAAGAATGCCAGGTGGGGGAGCCAACCTAAAGAGGAACACGTTGGTTGAAGAAACACCATATTTATAGTTGACGTTTTCTTTCTTTTATGAGGCTGCCTGTGTGCAACTCAGGTAAATAGAGCCCATTTGTTCTGACAGAACAAGTCAAACTTAGCCCTTTAAACTCAGGAGCATACAACTGGGATTTTCTAGATTCTGAAAGAAAAAAGAAAAGTCTAAAAATCAGAAAGAATCCAGTCTAAATAGCTCTTCTTTTCAATAAATTTGGACACTGAGATTTTTTTCTTCTTTTTATGTAAAATAAACCCAAAAGAACATAAATAATTCCATTTAGCCAAAGATAGCTCTGGTGCCCCAGAAACAGGACAGAGAAGTAGGACTGGAAAGGCTGAGCCCATCACACACACTCACCCTCTGCTCACTCAGGGTTGGCTGCCTGTGAGTGGGCTGCTGAGGAAATGCGAGGCCTCTCTGGTACTCACTTTTTGCATCTATGAGCCGCTCCCGGGGTGCAGTGTCGGAGGAGGAGAGCTGCTCCTTGACTTTGGCGATATCTTTAGGATGCAGGTAGTCAAACAAACTCTGACCAATCAGATCATTCTGTGGAGATGAAATGTTAAACATGGCAAGTCAACTGCATGCAGAAAATCAATTACGCAACAAGTAAGTGCACACAGTCTGCTTGTTGTCTTTGTGTTTTTGTGCATGAGACCTCAAACTTTTCCTGTGTGAACCTGTACATATGTCCAACCACTTTGCCTAGACACAAGGAAGGAGGCATCTGGAGGTTAATTTTGATAACGTGAGAGGAAAACCCTCAATTATATAGTTCATGCTCTTCTAAGGCAATAATCTTGGAATTCCCCTGTAAGACCTCAGAAGGCGGAAGATAGGGGTGGGCTCTGACTCCAGCTCTGCCGTTCAGCCTCTCTGTTCTCAAGCAAGTTACGCATATCATATGCTTCAGTCACCTTGTCTATTAACAGAGAGATAACAGCAACTTCCTCCATAACTTTGCTCTAAGACTAAAAAGAGCAGAAATCTTTGGAAAAATTAAATTTACATTAATTCTAATTTACATAAATGTCATTTTGATTCTTCAAGTCTTCTGCCTACCAAGCTTCCATGCAAATACCAGTGTGTCAGTGAGTGAATGAATAAATGAATAAAAGCTCTGGGGGACATAACAAGTGAAAGCTCTGTTCTAGAAGCGTTTATAAATGTTACTCTTATTTGATCCTATAGGTTATCATCATCAATTTTTAGAGTAAACTGAGGTTCAGTAGAGCTAAGAAGTGACACAGCACTGCAAACACAGTATGGAGTGGATTTCCAAGTGTCGTATTCTCTGTTACTGTGTTACCTGCCTACCCTTCTCCCTTGTCAGATAGCCTCTTACCCTCTGTGCTCGCCACATACTGTGGGATATTTATTTTGCAGCAATAGAAGAAAGCCATAATGCTACTGATCAGATCAGAGTCAGATCTTCCAATGGGGGGAATATGGAACATATTACCAGACTGTTCTAACTCTAAATTAATTTATCTGTTAAGAAGTTAAGAATTTTCTGGAAGAAGTTCACATGTGACTTGTATACTATAATTATTCTGACAAAATTGAGTGACACTTCTGACTGCTGTGAGGCTGCCCACCACCAACAGGGGCATGAACAATACCTGGCTGTAGTTGAGGATCTTGAAGACAGACTCTGAGACAAAGAGTATCTTCCCTCGGTCACATCCTACGACAAACAAAAATCCATCTGCTGCCTAATCAGGAAAAATGGATAATCAATTTCTCATACTTTAGGAAAGATAACTTGTAATCCCCCTGATAACTAATAGAGGATGTGCTTTCTAAGCATCCAAAGCACAGGAACAATCACTGACAGTTTCAGTGATATCCTGAGTGCAGGATGCTGAAAACAAATTGTGTGTGTGTATGTGTGTGTGTTTCTACATATCATCTAATTATTATAGAAAAAAAGTCCAAATAAAGTAAGTTCTATTTCAAAGCAGAATTCAGCTTGTACGTATTCTTTTGAAGGTATCATGGTCCAGAGAAATCATACTTCTTTGCTCTAACAACTCTATGGAGAGTCAGAATCTGAAATTTGGAAGGACTCTTGAAAAATCCCCTCTAACATCTCAGCCACCATCTGCCTTCAACTTGAAAACCTCCATGTACAGGGAGCTCTCTAAAACAGTGGTTCTCAACATTTGGAGTAGTGTTTTTTGTTTCTGTTTTTATGCTGATGGTCTGGCATGGTGCTGATCACTGGGGCATTTTGTAAACCCATCCCACTTCCACGTTAATGTGATTCTAATGTACACAGGGCTGAGAACTACTACTCTCAAATGTTATCCCTCCATCCAGGGCTGGACTATTTGCATTCTAAGTGAGACAAGAAAAGCAACCCCCCCCACCCCTCCCCCCCCCACTTAGATTCTTCTTACCCCTTTCTTCAGTTTAAATACAGGAAAAAATCTAAATGTTCCAATAAAACCAGTCATTAAGACAGGACAACATTTGGTAAAGAGACTGAAGCAGGTAAATACGCAAGCTATAGTGCCTGAGAGCTTGGGCTGTTTTGTCAGCATATGTGTGAATTCCACCCACTGCCTTCCAGACATACAACTACTCAATTCCTGCTGGGGTCTTCCGGTGACAAGGAGGGTGCGCCCCACTCTGTCATGCCCTTGCTCTTATGACTCAGCCCTCCTTGGTTCTAATACACAGTGGGCTAGTTTCTCACCTTATTCACTGGTCCTCAATCTGTTCTTTGGAAAAATACAGAGAAACTCTGTTCTCTTTTTCCACAAAAGGGCCTTCATTATGTAGTTTAATTCAAGGAACTAGGAAATGAATTAATGTGCCAGAAGGTAAAAGAATGGTGCATGCATTTGTGCTGGGACAGAAGACATGAGTGAGAGGGGAACAGAATCACTGTTGCTGTGAGACCCTGGCAGGCTACTCAGCCAGAAGGAAGCTGGGGAGGATCCTTTCCTAAGTTAGGTCCCTAAGCTGGCCCAGGGGCAAGGGATGACAGTGAGGGGGAAGTAACTTTCCAAGCACCATCTGCTGGAAGCCTCATTCTGTCAACAAATAGGGTATTAATAACTTCCTCGTTTGCCTTGCAGATAATCTTATATCTCACAGAAGTGTTTTTGAGGCTTTTCATTGATGTGGCAATGTGGCTTGAAAGGTACCTGGACAGAAGGGAACTGTGACACCCTGAAGGTAATGCTGGGCAGGGTCAGGCCTGAACCAACAACATGGGTAAAGCTATTTCAACACTCCAGGGGAAAGCCAGCAGGTTCCAAACAGTGAATGCATCAGCAGGGGGAGGCTCTGGACATTCCAACTCCACAGCACCCTGGCTGGCAGACCATCTGTGAAGGAGCCAGGCCCGAAGGACAGCTAAGGAACAGAAGCTGTGAGAACACTACCAGCACCACAGAGCCACAGGGCCAGCCAGTGGTAGGGTCACTCTTGGGAAGACAGTGCTGGCTAATAAATGACACAGAGGCCCTGGTACAGTCTGCCTGGTTTTTAAAACATGAAGAAGTAATGTAGACATTGTAAACTGATACAGTTGACTGATCCCTGACATACACTTTATTAAAGATATTTTGAAAGCACTTAGTAAAGAAAGCAGTTTGTCCATTTTGCATTGCTGAGGAAAAGCAGAAGTCCAGCTCCTGCAACCAAACTGTCTGAACATCATCTGAGTGGACCTGGCTTTCTGTTGAAGCAAGTCCCTGGAACTGGGCCCCTGGAAGTGATAAGGGACTGGACAGCATTTCACAGCCACTGACGTGCCAGAGAGGTGACAAAAGCTTCATCAGGCAAGAGAGATCACTCTTGAGTGCTGCATAAAACAAAGGAGTAGAAAAGACAAGCCCAACATGAAGTACTTAGCTGAGATAGCATTATAATCCTTGTTCCATACCCTGGTAAGTATGGGTATCTGATAGAAAATTATTAAGAAAAGCAGCAAAAAGAAAACGATTAAGCATGTGCCATTGCAAAAGGAGCTTGTTTTATTTATTTTTAAATTTGTCCATCCACAGGACTCTGCTTCATAATTATTTTACACACACACACACATATATATATATATGAAATAAAGACATAGATTCTTTTTCTTAAAATAATCAAGCCTGTACCTCAGCCTCAAATGTCATTGATTTGGATGTCCCTAGAACAATGCCAAGCCTCTAGTAAGTACACAAAAGTGTTTGTTGGACTCATGAATACGCAACAATGAAAGAGATAGAGGCATGCCTATCACATCTACAGCTGCAGATCTGTTACCAGTATGGGAATCAGGACCAGTTACATAATTTGTGGGGCCCAGTAAAAAATGAAAATGCAGGGATCCTTGTTCAAAAATTACATTTTCAAGATGGTGACAGGGCATTAAACCAACCACGCACGGGGCCCTGTGAAACTGTAGAGGTCGCAAGCCCACGAAGCTGGCACCAATGGCGGCTCTCGAGATGCTACAGACATCAGTCATATTTTAACCTCAGCAAATCCTCTCTGAGAACACAGACATCTTTATGAAACGGATGGAGAGATGGACAGAGCTGGGTGTTTGAATAACTGTGTCCTGAGAGTGGTAACCAAAAGACCGTCACTCACTTGATCGGAAGCCTGGTCCCACCCTAAAGTGTTTATCATTGATTTGGATGTTCCTAGAACAATGCCATGCATCTATTAAGTATACAAAAATATTTGTTGAATTTATGAATAAACAAGGATGAAAGGCACAGAGGCATGTATTGGATCTACAAGTCACACAAAGATTCCAAGGGTCACTAATGACAAGCTGGACTGTGGGGCCATTCAACAAACAGGTTTTGACAGAAACAAAAGAGAAGTCCTATCTTAAATTCAAAAAAGCACCTATATAAGATGTAAAAAACCTGACCTAACAATAATTCATATTCAGGACAGAAGGGGGAGGGGGCAGTACTGCAGCTGCCCCAAATGATGTGGTACTAATAAGATGGCTTTTTTGGCAAGGAAGGCACTAGCCCCATTCATCCTCAGGCCAACCAGACCACAGTTGACATGCTATATTGGGCTGTGGGAGTCATTTCTGGAAGGAATCGAGCAAATGCACGTGGCTCTGGAAAGTGTGTGTGGCAAACACTGTTGGGGGAGCCAATTTCCAACACCATTCCCAGGCCCCTTCTCTCTTGCCTGTCTCCACCAGGGAGGCTGGAAAATCTATATATACTTGCTTCTGCACCCTGCCCTGCAGCTAGGTGTGACCAAGTGACACACTTTTGGATAAGGTGAAGTCCACTATTGAGTTTTCAGGAAGGTGTATCCTCTCTTGATAAAAAGGACAGCCAGACTAGAGCTTCATTTACCCCTATTTTTACAGTGGGTCTGGCTACTTAGACCTGGCAGAGGTACCCGGCTACATTAAGGAAACAAGCTAGCATGCTAGCTTGGTGTGGCTGAGTGCAAAGACAGAAAGAACCTGGTTCCTATTGACCTCATTGAACCACTGCAGCAACCCCACATAACCTACTCCAGACCGGTTATACTTGAGAAATGAAACTCTGTTTATTCATCAGGTCTTCTGGTCCTCGCAGGTGAATGCTTTCCAATTTGAGATAGCACGTCATGAGGAGATAAATAGAGAATGCTGGAGTGAGCAGACAGGCCAGGCTTACAGAGAGCTGAAAATGGATAGTGATGATGCAAAATTCCAGATGGACTACCCTCTACTCCAGGGCTTTGCAAACTTCTGCTCAAAGATGGGTATGCAGATTCTGTAGGCTGTGCAAGTAAGGTCAGCCCTGACTTTGTGGGAGGTGGAAGCAGGTATCCTTCCTTTTAGTTAACGTTTTTCTATTCTTCTGTTTACAATTTGCAAGAACACGTTTCTGAATTCAGCTTCTTTCCCTTCAATTCCCAAGTTAATCTCACTTTACCTAGTAACACTACTTAGAGCCCTGTGCAGACCTAATTCCTCATGGAAAACAACAGGTTCCCACAGTGCCACCTCAACCATCTCCCAGCAGAGATTTAGCAAGACAGAGAGAGCACTCAAGTCAAGCAAGTGAAAGCATATACCTCTTGCATTTATTTTTCTTATTTGGACCACTAGTCTTTGGAAGTTTGTTTGTTTCTTTGATTTTTGAGACAGAGTCTCACTCTGTTGCCCAAGCTGGAGTGCAGTGGCATGACCTCGGCTCACTGCAACCTCCACCTCCCGGGTTCAAGCGATTCTCATGTCTCAGCCTCCCAAGTAGGCACCTGCTACCACACCCAGCTAATTTTTATATTCTTAGTAGAGACAGGGTTTCAACATGTTGGCCATGCTGGTCTCAAACTCGACCTCAGGTGATCTGCCCGCCTTGGCCTCTCAAAGTGCTGAGATTATAGGCGTGAGCCACAGTTTTGTTGTTTTGATGGGATTTTGGTGTAAAGATTTAGGTGGACTTTTTTTGTGCTAGTGGTTAAATCAGGTGAAAAGAAAGTCTCAATTATTGTTGGTTTCAGTCCCTTCCTGAAATCTTCATGCAGAAATGTGATTCTTAAATCCCTCTTATTTTTAACAAATCCTGCCTCTTCTGATTTAAAATTGCAGTAGCATAGGCCTTCCATTTTTGCCTAGATGAGGTTAAAAGAGGAGGAGAATGGTTTTGTGGAAGAAATGTGAAGCCTGTCCGAACAATGAGATAAAGGGAGGGACCCGAGAGAGGAAGCAGGCCTAGAAAAAGCTCAGTGTTGAAACATCAAATTCCCACATGCTGCTACTCACTTGAAAATTTATCAAAACAAATGTTGTAAAACAATCCCATAATTGAACATACCCTGAGAATGAGGTGTTTCAATTCATCGTCTGATAGAAAAGTTGGTTTGTAGTTTGCTTCTGTATATGGATTGGTGGCACCTTAGGGGGGAAAAAGAGAAAGTATTGGTATACTTGATATTCAGAATATGTCTCATTCTAATTTGCTGCCTCAAACCTTTTGCAAGTGGCCTAGTCCCTGTGACCTGGTATTTAAATTTTGTTGTTTAGGCCTTAACTGAGATGGGCCTAGATCTGGCTTTGGATGGAATCCTGTAAGCCAAAGATAATACCATGGAAAAGAGAACACTGTTACCCACAGGAGACCTAACACGCCTGTTTTTCTCATTACAGGGAAAACCAAGACATAATAGGAGGAAGTTGAACAATCTGCTTCTAAGAGAGAAGGCAGCTCTGGAAGTAAACTGGTAGAGGCTCCTCAGAGAGTTCCCTCCTCCTAAGATCTGTATTAAATGGGTTGTCTGGTAGTCCTTCAAATCACCACTCTAAATGTTCTTGGGAACCCATCCAGTCTGCCAGGCCCTGAGTAAATATATTGCGGAAGGCATTTAATGTGAGTTCCTTTTCATCGGGGTGAGTTAAATGAGTGTGGCAATGTGGAGGAATGCATTGCTTCAGTCAGTGCAGCTCCCACTCCCAGGACTGAAAGGGGACAAGACTTACGCTTAAAAGGTTGTCAGTCTGGCATTTTTCAGGAGAACAATCACTTAACAGAGAAAAATGCCAGCAGTAAATGATTTGGAGTCTGCAGAATAGCGAGTAGAATAGTGAAAGAATAAAATGAAACGGATCTGTAACAATTCAAAGTGCAATGGGGAGGGAGGGGAGACAGGACGTGTTGCAACCATTCAACTGATCCCTATCCCTGCTCTTTATTGTAACTTGAGATTTGCCACTTATTTCCAATTTAACAGAAATTAGTTTATAATAATTTAACCCATGTTATCTTTGCTAATATGAATTTTTAAATGCCATTCTCCCAGCACAGGATACAACATTTATATTTTTGGATAATGATCTAAAGTCAGACACAACCAGTTACTTCTTATTTCTGGTAGCTTTGTGCAAATATAAAAAGACGCAATTCTACCACGCAGGTCAGAGATCTGACTGAGCGCCCACTTTCCAATTTCCTCCAAAAGTCCAAGACTAGCTATGGAAAATTCCAGGAACAGCATTCACTAAAATGCCTGATATATTTCAGATTTCTCTTGTGGTTTGGATAAGTCACTTCCACTTTTCTGCCTCTGTTTTCTCACCCTCCCCACACTCAGAAAAGAAGGAAAATACTGCCTCCCTCACAAAGAGTGGATCTGGTTCGGGAAAATTCCAGGAAGATGAAAATATCTTCAGTGTTCATTCCTGACAACAAAATGCCGCGAGAACCCGCAACCCGTGACTCACTTTTCAAAGGAACCATGATGAATTTTCATCTTTGAAACTGACTTTTCTGTGTCACTGTGTGCACCTACATTTCTGCGTGTCATAATTGTAAGGATGGGATCCAGGCACAAACATAGGCAAGATGTGAGACATCAGAGCAGTATCGTCTCTGATAGGCACATAGCCTGATTACATGCATATACAGAGATGTGCAAAGCACATAGTTTCTATGCTCTGAGAATGTGTGACTGCAAAATTGCATGTCAAAACCCACATAAGCTCAATAATCACTTCATTTGGCATCACAGCTGTTGCTGAAAAGTAAAGGTATACTACTCAAGGCTACATAATTGCAAGTAATAAACATTTGCCTTAGGGACAGGAACATTCTAGGCAAGGGTGGTAACATGTGTGGGCAAGGACATAAAGGACAATAGAGCCCAGGGTCTCACCTCTTAATGTTTTCATGTGCTGAACAGCCATCCTTAGCACAGTAAGTTTATCTAATTTCCTGGACATTGCGTTGCATGTTGGTACCAAAGAAGCCAACTCATCTATAAAACTGTTCATTTTATCCCGGCGCCGCTTTTCAATCTGACTGTGAGCTTCCCTGAACAACAATATGAAAAACGATTTCTTATAAAATGTAACCAAGCATCAAGAAAAGACGACAAAAATAAATGAGTTGTAACTGTTTTCAATGTTCATCTGACAAAACAAATTTAGAATCTGCAGAATGTTCAAAATTAGACTTTTCTACTAAAGTCTCCAAGAAAATGGCCTCACTGCCAGGTCAGTATTAGTTTATGTTTACCTCATCCCTAGAATTCAGGAGAAAAGCTACAAAGATTGTCTTTTCAGAGTAAACTGAATTGTTCATGTCTCCTCATTTCTTTTCCTCTCAGCCTCTGTAAAATTGGATTTTGAAATGGGGGTGAAAGGACAGAGAAGGGAGGTGGTGGCTTCACAGCACAGAGCGTCCAGAGCCCCGTGGGCTGTCCCTGAGGTCTGTGAGGAGCCTGCTGTGTGGCCGTGTGACCTGGGCAGGGCACCACTTCTTTCCAGTCACAGCCTCACTGACTAGGGCACCCAGTAACCAACACCATCATCCTTGGATCAACCAGGACTCCACCTAGGTGCAGCAGATGCTACATCTGTCCCCAGGAGCCTCCCCTGAGGAATGTCACACTCCTCCCTCCCGGGAGTGGCTGCCTGCTGAGGCAGGCTGACACTGACTGATGTGCACCTGCTGTTGGTGACGGTCCTCCTAAGGAAGTGCAACAACTATGGAAATTCAGTTTGCTGCAGCTGCCACAGATATAGAGCCATGGGAGCTCCTGCCAAGGCTGGCCTCTGAGGGAAGAGCTTGAAGCCTTAGGGCAGCCAATTTCTGCAGCCCCCTGTATCAGTCTGTCATGATGCAGCCTCAGAACACAGCCTGGTACTAACGGCAGAAGAACTGAGGACCCAATGGGAAGAAGTCAGCAAGTGTGGCTGGAGGCAGGAAGGACCCAGGCAGAGAATCTACTAGAGGCACCTAGCGTGCCCCGTGTGGTGCATTCAGTTGCAACTCGCAATGCAATAGGGGCCCCTGTCAGAAGCAAGACCCAGCCATGTCTCCTGTGGAGGGCGCTCCAGTCAGGAAGACGCAAATCACTGAGCCATTTCTCCTGTGGAGGGCGCTCCAGTCAGGAAGACGCAAATCACTGGGCCATGTCTCCTGTGGAGGGCGCTCCAGTCAGGAAGACGTCCTCTGCTGAAGATTGGGGAAAAACTTGAGCCTTGATTGATTTCTGCTACCTTCAAATCCCCTTCAGGTTAAAGGTGCTTAGACAGCAAAGAGTAAAGGCCAGCCCAGTATGGAGAGCATGGAGGGCAGAAGCCCACCTTGGCCAAAGCCCACTACCTGCCTGTTCCCTGAGGAGGTGACAGTGCCCAAGAGGACTCTTAGGACCGAACATGCAGAGCCTCCTTAGCTGCTCTCTAAGCAACCAGAACTAGGACGCTTTGTAGACAAAATGAGGTCCAAGATTACCTTGCATTTTTTATCCTTCCTTGGTGTTCTGCATATTCTAACCTGGGGGGAGGAAAAAGCAAAAGATAAAAACATAATTCCCTGGAGATGAATGGCCAAGTTACACATTGCTGTTTTCTTCTGCCCGATCCCCGTCATCTCTCTGCAGACACACAAGGGGATTGGGGGTTGAAGGGACACAGTGTGAGCCCACAGGCTCACAGCCTCCTTGCTCATCTCCAGTTGAGGACATGGGTGCTGCCCCAAGTAACAGAATGTGTAACAGCGCAAAGAAAATGGCTATAAGGATGCTGAAGTTCAAATTACTAGGTTCATGGTACCTTCCATGAGGGTCATCTTTGTCTGTGTCCATGCTTTCTCTGAAAAAACAAAAGAGAATGTGACTGCATGTTAATAAAGACATACAGAAGAGCTTCTTATCGTAAGACAGAAGGCTCTCATTTATCCAGAAACCAAACAATTAGAAAGCTGGAACAGCCACAGTATCGATTAATGATGTGTAATAAGGGTAAAACAAACAAACAGAAATTAACTTGAACTTACTATAAAACCTGGACGAGCTTCTCAGGTTATCAAACAAAAGTTATCATCCCAAAAGAGTTTGTGTGTTAATATATATTTTACCATATTCTGATTGTTTGAAAATTGGGAATACGTAGTGTTTATAAAAATGCTTAGTTAACCATAGGCTCGAAATAGCTCTAACCTCTCATTATCCCCGTAATTCTGGATAAATGAAGCTTATTCCATTTGCAAAACATATTGAGCATCAAAGACAAATGTGCACACACATCTATTTGGCAGGGAAGGGGTGAAGTGAGGAGGGTGGAATTAAAGTACCAACAAAGTACTGAGCAGAGCCCCAGGCAGCTTTTCAAAGGCACTGCTGCCAAGTGTTCTGCTTCTCAGTTAGGTAGGAATCCCTAGACTTCAGGAATTGGGATTGAGGGGCGTAGTGGGGCTGAGGGCCACAGAGGGTCCTGGGGTCACAGCAAAGATCTCCCTCCCTTTCACAGACTCCAGAAATCCAAGTTTCGTTGCATCCTGTGGTTCAGTAGAAGAAAACAGACTGAAATCCCCAGAGGAAGGAGTTCCAAACCCCCCTCACAGCCTTCTCCAATCCATACATTTATCAGGAGGGCATGGACTGCCAGCTGGGCCTCTCTCCTTTTTCCTTTATCCCATAGGAAAGGAGAGATCATGGCCCTTCAAACAATGTAATCCCCAGGGCAAAAATAGCTGTTTCTAGGAGCACTGGATCATATCATGGGCATTCTAGAACAGTGTTCCCAATCAGACGCCCTGGGGTTCCTCACAGGCAGAAGGTTTCCCCAGCTAGTTCTAAAGTTCAGAGATCATGCAGGCCGCACGGAAAGACAAAAACTCCCCCCTCCCTTTTGTCTAGAATCCTATCTGTTCCTTGAGGCCAGGTGATAATCTCAGGTGAGAAAAAGCTCTGCCTGACAGTCACAGATGACTTCAGTTACATTAAAATGATCATGAAAGGGATTACAGTTGCTTAATTAATTGAGTCTCCATGAATTACAGAAGATTAGCAAACCAGAGTCCACAAGGGAAATCTTGGGTGGTGACCAGGCTGGAACCCACAGGTCTACATGACAGAGGCCGTAGAACACATCAGTGGCTCCCTCAGCGCTTGCTCAAGACAAAGGGTTTGTGGCCAACATCTCACAGTCTTTCTGCTGGGGAGTTACTGCGATGGAAGAACGCCCTCACAGCCCTCATACCCACTCTCCAGCCCCTGGGTGTTGGCTGTCTTAATCATCTGGGATAACTTACATATTAATCATAGCATCTCCTAGTGGGCATCTGACCTCCAGCCATTGTGCTCCCCAAATTCGACCTGTGAACTTCAGCAGAAAGGACATCTGCTGTAGGGGGGATACCTCCTCGGAGATTTTCCCTCATTAAACAAAAGAAAACCTCTTAAATGGACATTTGGGTAAGATTCCACGCAGGTGCTTCGGCAAAAGAAAATGTGCCTTTGAATGTTCTACACTGCCTTATTCCCGAGGTGTTTGTACATATATGGAAGGGATGACTGTGAGTGTGAAAATTTACTTACTCAAACGAAAAGTCATTAAGTCTAAAAATAAACAAAAATACTATTTAATATAACAAGTTCATAGTAATTTAAATAATGTTTAAGGACAATATCAATGTTCCTAAATTGTTTTCAGAGAGGACCTCCACTCATTCCTCCCATAAACATTCGTTAAGCACCTGACACTTGCTGTCTTCCTCAGAGAGGTACTCAGGCTAAGCTCTCTTTGAACTCCCTGAGATGACACCCATAGACTTAACCCTCTTGCTCAAAGGAGCAATGAAAGAAGAGGAAGAAAGGGGTAAAAGGCAGAACTTGGCCTTAAGGCTGTTCTTTTTCTCTGGGTGTAGAACATTTTGGGAATAGGAGGTGGAAGTTAAACGCCTCAGTAGTGCTGAAGGCTCCCTTCTTGCTTACAAACTAGGGGAAGGTAAAGCCAAAACCCAACTGTGTAGCCAACTAGAGTTGGGTTTTTTATTCCAATCCCCTTTTCCAGGAGAAACAGTAGCTGGTCGCTAGATGTTCCATGCCCAAGAACTGACACCAAGTTTAACAAGAGGAAGACATGCCCCAAAGGCCTTACTGGTAGTCAGTGGAGCTGCCTTTCCGTTTGCGGTTGCAATCCACACCACTGGTACCAAGAGAGCCGGAAAGCAGGTCAGTGGGGCCCGGGGACATGAAATCACTGATGGTTGAAGAAATGTCCATTCTCTGGTCTGCCATTGGATGATCTGGAATTGTTACAAGAGGCACAAAGGCGTGTTTATTTCGATGAGCTCTCGAAAGCGGTGGAGAACCCAGGGTGGTGCTTGGAGGGGGTTTGGTGGTGGGGCGGGCGGG
>NW_012117155.1:972382-1031776 GCF_000951035.1 Colobus angolensis palliatus
GGTGGGGGGAGACCCAGGGCTGGTTTACAGCAGCACTAACGCATCTCTCTCACCCCTGGACCCAGAACAGGCATGATAGAATGGAAAGAGTATCATATTTATTTTAAGAGTTTTTGTAGGAAATTTAAGCTCACCCGCTCATTTTTCTGGTGAAGACATAAAAGCCTAGAGAAGCTGAGCAGATTCTCAGTCCCTGTCCTGTGGCATGGAAAAACTAAACCAGAACCAGAAACTCTAGGAGTGACAACACAGGGCAGTTCCCACTGAGGGGACCAAATATCCCAGATGTTCTCCGACAATGCTAATTATTTTTCCTCCCTTTTCTCCACCAACAAAGCTAATTTTATTTTATTTTTATTTTTTACTTGTTTTGAGACAAAGGCTCACTCTGTCACCCAGGCTGGAGTGCAGTGGTGCAATCTCAGCTCACTACAACCTCCACCTGCCAGGTTCAAGTGATTCTCATGCCGCAGCCACCCAAAAGGCTGGGAAGCTGGGACTAAAGGTGTACACCACCACACCTGGCTAATTTTTGTATTTTTAGTAGAGATGGGGTTTCACCATGTTGGCCAGGCTGGTCTCCAACTCCCGGCCTCAAGAGGTCTGCCCATCTCAGCCCCCCAAAGTGCTGGGATTACAAGTGTGAGCCACCACACCTGGCTGCTAACTGTATTTTCTTCTAATCAATAAACATATGATCAAGGAAACAAATAAATACAAGTTCCTTATTATCTTTGTACTTCTGTTAGGACTTTTGAGAGCTTGTTTGGAGGTCCTAGCAGAAGAGTGCAGTTACTCATACACCCTTGACCAAAGACTGGTCCTCCTCTATTGGAGATGGTCATCCTTTTTGAGCATACAGCTTTAGGAGGGACGCACGTGGACTGGTGAGGGAGGAATGGGACACCCGCCTAGCCAGCCAGATCAGCTCAATCAACCCTGGTGATCAATGGGGTGACAGATGTTGCAGCTAGATCATCCTCACATCCTGTTGTGACCTTTATAAACATTGTAAGAAAGCAGCAAATATCCTTTCTTCCACTGTAAGTCTTACTTGGGAATCAGGAAAATATGGTCCCCTCTATCACGGCCCAGGCAGTCGGCCTGTTTTCCCCCACGGTCAGCATCCTTTGCAAGGAAAGCCATGAATGATGAAATGAAGACATTGTAAAGAAATTTGCAAAACATTTTGAGAACTCATATTTTAAAAGCATTAAGCAAACCAGCCCTTGAAAAGGGCCTAACAAGTGCCTTGCAAGGGACTCTGACTCCAAGTCCAGTTGAAGAGGTTGGGGAGGGTGCCTGCCTACAGTCAGGGGGTCTGAGCTCCGTGAAGTAGGACTGGAGCTGTCACTATCCCCCTCGGGACCCAACTTCCCTCATCTACAAAACAGGAGGGTGAGTGTGAGCTACTGTTTCCCACTGTCACTGTTCTGCCGACAGATAAGTGAACCAGTTGTCTCCTGGTTAGATGACTGCCATTTTTTCACTTTGATAAGCGCTGCTGGGGTGAACATCTTTGTGCATATATCTCCTTGCATTTGAGCGATTATTTCTTAGAATAAATTTCTAAAGGTGGGACTGACAGGTCAAAAGGGGACACATGTATTCTGGAACATACTATAACACTGTGCTCCAGAAAAGAGACAATAATTTCTATCCCCAACAAGAGTTCTTGCCAGTCTGAAGAGGAAAAAAAGAAGATCTCATTGTTTTTACTTGTATTCTTCAGCTATTACTGATGGTGCTCTTCTGTTTACAGGCATTTCTGTCTTCCCTTGTGTCTGCTCGTGTCTTGTTTTTCACAATGGCCTCCTACCCCGTGTTCACCTGTGTAACAGGGCATGGCTGGAGAAAACATACCCCTTAGAGGCCTGCATGCCGCCCAGCGATGCTTCATTCCCCTGGCCATTTATTTTCTCATTCTGCTATGAAGGACTTCATACTTTGTCCTCTCTCCTCAAACTTCCATCATCTCCTCAGTCTCCACTCTCCGCTGAGGACTCTGCTTCTTAGTGAACTGAGAAAAGAGGCAGGTGCACACCCACCACCTCCTTAGATGCTCCTACTTAGGATCCCTTCCCAGCTCACGCCTGGGATTCTACCTCTCCCACCTCCTCGAGACCACCATTTCAGAACCCTCGCCCCAGCCCAATCCTGCACCATCCACTCTCCCCACGCTACTGAATCATTTCCACTTGGGTAAAAACAAGAGTTATGTAATTCCCATCTTGGGAAAAATAAACTTACTTGAATACCATCCTCCCCCAGCTATTGTCCCATTTCTCTGTCTCTGGTTTTTTTCCTCTTATTCTCAATAACCCAACTCCAATCAGATTCTCTCCCCATCATTCCCACAAAACAGCCCTTGTCGGACTGACCAGTGACCTCCCCACTGCTAGATCCAATGGCCAGTTCTCTCCTTGCCCATCAGCACATCCAGGAGAGCTGACCTTGCCCTTCTCACCATCTCATGGCTTGGGAGATCCCCCTTCTTGCAGGACTCCTTCCATTTCAGTGGTCACTCCTTTTTGCTCTCTTTGGCTGGCTCCTTCTCATCTCCCTCAACTCCAAGGAAGGGTCCTATGGATGTCCTGGGCCCTCTTCTCTATCTACACACGCTCTCCAGGGCCTCTAGTGTCATTCCTTCAAATACTATAAACACTGTAACAACTCCCAAATTTATATCTCCAGCCTAGATGTCATCCTGAATTACAGATTTTTATGGCCGACCACCTCCCTGACATCCTCACTTGAATATACAAGAGAGATGCCAAACTGAAACATCCATAACCAAAACTCTAATTCTCTCCAAGCCAAGCCTCTCAGTCATTCCTATGTCAATCCTTCTGGTTGCCAGGCCCCAAACCTAGAAGCCATCCTGACTCCTTTCTTTCACAACCTGAATTCAATCCATCAGCAAATCCTATCAGCTCGACATTCCAAAAACAGCAAATTTGCTATCAGCTCGACATTCAATGACTTACGCTTTTTCTTCACATGTCATTTCATCAGTGAAGCCCCCTTGAATAGCCATATAATGCAAACCCTGCCAAGCCTCCCTAGCCAAGCCCCCTGCTTAATGTTTTGTCCTTAGCCCTTATCAACACGTGACCTACCACAATCTCCCATATTCACTGGCTGTCCTCTCCAGCAGGGTCTAAGCACCAGGACAGCAGGCACAGTAATTACTCCCTGTGCCCTTAGTGCCCAGAATACTTTCTACTACATACTAAGTGCTCAATAAATATATATTGAATGAAAGAATAAATTTGTATACTAAGAATATTAATTTGTTCATCATTGATGTTGCCAACACTTTTTCCACCCTTTGGCTTTTTAACTTTGTTTACGATATTTGTTATGTGGCACCAAAAGTGACATGTTTTAAAAGCCTTTTCTTACCCAGAATAATATAAATTTTCTCTTTTTTTCTAAGATTTTAATGATTTTTTTAATTTAATGCTATTTGGAAATTATTTTGATATACTACCTAAGCTTAGGAATTTATTTCCCTCTAACGGATAGGAAATGTTTTCTAACATCATTTGCCAGCTCATACATCCCACTGTCACTAACCTGAAATACACCTTTATTGATTTATCACCTATTTCTGGACTCTCTACTCTGTTCCTCTGATCTAGTTATTTCCATCACAGTACCATACTGTTTTTATGACTGTGCTTTAGAATACATTTTAATAGGCCGGGCGCGGTGGCTCAAGCCTGTAATCCCAGCACTTTGGGAGGCCGAGGCGGGCGGATCACAAGGTCAGGAGTTCGAGACCACAGTGAAACCCCATCTCTACTAAAAATACAAAAAAAATTAGCCGGGCGCAGTGTCGGGCGCCTGTAGTCCCAGCTACTCAGGAGGCTGAGGCAGGAGAATGGCGTGAACCCGGGAGGCGGAGCTTGCAGTGAGCCGAGGTCGCGCCACTGCACTCCAGCCTGGGCGACAGAGTGAGACTCCATCTCAAAAAAAAAAATAAAAAAGAATACATTTTAATAGCTAGCAGAACAAATACTCTCTCATCGCTCTTTATTTTCAGAAATTTCCTAGCTATTCTCTCTAATTTACCCCTCAAGAAGTATTTCATGATTATTTAATCATATTAAAGACCCTGTTGGGTGGGTGACATTGTTGTTATTTTGTCATTAACATTTACAGAAGCAGGGCCAGGAATGAGTACCGAGCCCTGCCCTCAGGGTCTTGGTGATTTATGGAGCCCTGGCCCCCTTGGACCACACAGCAGACATGAAGTACCTCCAGAATCCCCCACTCCCTTTTTTGACCAGTCAAACAACCGCATGAGGTGGAATATCCCAAGTTTCAGAGTTCCTGGAAGAAACTACACTTCCTAAAGGAAGAACTGCCATGCAAGCTACCAATAATCATCAGTTCACAGGGGGCAGGAATGGGATACTACTTTGTTACCTGAAGTTACAGTTCTTACACCCCAGATCCAGCTTGGGAGGAGTTAGGGGCCTCTGGACTTGGTCACCTCAAAGCGATTTTCATGTTTTATAATTTCTTTTCAGGCGGTCAGCTTCTTCCAAAAACCTACAGTGGGGGCCACAAGAAAAGAAAACCCAGACAGGTCACTTTGAGGTAAGTAAATGTAAAAATCTCTTATTAGCTAAGGGAGACAGTGGAGATGGTTCACGACTCCTAATTACAGGGAGGAAGGCTGGGCGAGCACGTCACACTGTACCGGCACTCACTACCCCTTGCTGCCTGGCCATCCTTCAGCTTCTTGTTAAAGCTAAGTTGCAAACACATGAAAAAAATCTGGCAGGAGATATTTTCTGTGGAAAACAATGCCTTCAAAGTTACTAAAACTGGATTCTTGGGCATGTCCTTAGAAGGAAGTTAGTTGTGTTTTTTTTTATTTCTCCTACGGGGTCAAGTAATCATAATTGTGAAAACTTGCTGAGTGTGATTTTGTGTCAGGCTCTATCCTTATTGTTTCATGTAGATTAACTCATTGAAACCTGAAAGTAACTCTATGAGGTGGGCTCTCCTGTGTTCTCCATTTTACAGAAGAGACTGAGGCACAGAGAGGTGGAGAAACTAGCCAAAGTCACATAGCAAGAGAGTGGTGGCCTCCAGAAGCTACCCCACTGCTGAAGACACCACTTAGCTCTTGCTAGGTTGAAGGTAGTGGCCTGAAGCCAGACAACAAGAACAATGAAAAGCAACAGAAAACAAGTCTTCAGAAAACATTAAGCCGAAACATAATGCCAGCAGAACCAACACCTGAAACCAACTGCTCAAGCAAGCTCCTCGGTCTAAAGAAAACATCAGTGAATATCAAGTGCATCTGGGCACATACGAAGTTAAGAAAGAAATTCTGAAATAGGGTTCACGGTAGCCACGTGGCAGTGCTGCCCTCCCACTTGCTGAAAGGACTGAGGGGTCTCCTCTCCACCCTATGACTCATGTGGAGGATTCCTGTGTCTGGCAGGAACTGGCTCTGAAAGGAAGAAAAGGGTCACCCCACATCCTCCTAATCCATCCCTGCACTGCCTTGAGATGGCAAGATTTAGATTTGAAATGGGGCTTTCCTGACCTTTCTGAAGCAAAAATTTTGGCATTTCAAATTCCACTGGTTAATTCTTGCAGTCTTTGGGGTATCTCTGCCTCGATCGTTATAGAGATCTCCAAATGAATATCTGCGAATACAACTGCTTCCAGCCTCCCAAGGCATTCATTCCCCATTGCAATCTGATTCAAGAACCCTCACTGTCAGATTCTGTTAACCCCAGTCTGGGCACATGCAAATAATGTGACCAGAAATTTTGGGCTTCTCGTTCTTGAGCCTCAACTGGTAAAGCGGCAGCAAATGGATGTGAAATCCCCAGGCTTAATATACATAATTCCATCTAAATCTGATTCTCTGTTTAGGTCACACGCTATCCTCCCAGCCCCCAAATTAGCAACCCAGAACCTACCCTTGGCTTCCTTCCTCTCTCCCTCCCACACCCCACAGCCCCCACACAGCCCTCTAAGGGATGGGCCCAGCCACTTCCCTCTAGCTCCTTGTCACTGCCTCTCTTCAGTCTGCTGTCCTCTCCAGCCCCATCTCCTCCCCACGGCGGTCAGAGGCGGGACACCCCCTTGCTCAGACCACTGCAATAGCTTCACTGCTCCCCCTAAGTCTTCCAGACAAAGTTCACCACCCCCCAATAGGAAACATCAGGCCTTGCTTAATCCTCAGCCGAACCCTCCCAGCTGCTGCCCAAAGCCCCGAACAGACTAAAGACAATAGTTCCCAGAACCACCTGCCTCTGCTGGGCCCACATTTCTCGCAGGTGTGGCTCCCTTCAACCACTCTGCCACCTGATAAACTCCTGCTTTCCTTTCCTGTGCCTGCGGGCACACCCCCTGGAGAAGCCTTCAGAGTCGTATCCTCTCTCCCTGGCTCTCCTGCAGCAGCTCCTGCCCAGGTTCCTTCACGCCTTGTGGCCATTCTCTGCTTGTAGGCGTGTCTCCTCCACCACCCATAAGCTTCAGGGAGGTAGGGCCTTATTTATAGGCATCTCCTGTGCCTGGTCTCATGCCTCACTCCAAGTGGTACTCAACAAATGCTAAATAAATGAAGAACTTCATGTCCTTTCTGGTTCTCTGAGTTTCCTGAAATTTACTTAATTATTTAATTATTTTTTGAGACAGTCTTGCTCTGTCGCCCAGGCTGGAGTGCAATGGCATGATCTCGGCTCACTGCAATCTCCATCTCCTGGGCTCAAACTATCCTCCTGCCTCAGTTTGCTATATAGCTGGGACTACAGGTGTGCACCACCATCATGTCCAGCTAGTTTTTATATTTTTTGTAGAGAGGAGGCTTTGCAGTGTTGCCCAGGCTGGTCTCAAAGTCCTGGGCTCAAGCAATCTGCCCATCTCGGCCTCTCAAAGCGCTGAGATTACAGGCGTGAGCCACCATGCCCGGCCCTGAGTTCCTTGAAATTTAGATGAAGGATCCAAATTTCAAGCACTAAACTCCATATGAAATTTCTCATTTTGATCAATTTTCCCAATATTCAAATTTACTTTAAAGAAATAATAATAATAAATGCTAATAGATTTTGGTACTTTTGCAAAACAAAAATCAAAAAGCCTTTTTAATTTTTTTGAGACAGGGTCTCACCCTGTTGCCCAGGCTGGGGTGCAGTGGTGTGATCACAGCTCACTGCAACCTAGAATTCCTAGCCTCAAGTGATCCTCCCACCTCAGCCTCCCAAGTAGCTGGGGCTACAGGCATGTGCCACCATACGCAGCTAACTTTTTATTTTTAGAAGAGACAAGGTCTCACTATGCTGCCCAGACTCCTGGGCTCAAGCAATCCCTCCATCTCAGCCTCCCAAAATGTTGGGATTATGGGCATGAGCCACCACGCCCAGCCTCAAAAGCCTCTCTTGCATGCTTAGACAAGGTAAGGAAGCTAAACCAGTTGTGACACTTAATTAACATTATTTCTGGGAAACTGTTTTCTGCCCAAGAAGGCATTTTTAGATGCAAGAACAATAAATAAAACAACAAAAAATTAAAAAAAAAAAGAAAGCCTCTTTCTGGGCTACTTCCAAAAGGGATTTGAGCCAAAAGAGGTGCCTTTGAGAGGGTACCCTTGCCAAGGGTGGGCTCTGAGGGCCGCCCTGACCCGGCCATCCACATGGCATGTGGTGAGGATGTTCTGGGGAGAGCGTGGCCTGTGGTCCTGGAGTCAGGCGCTGCAGGTGTGCCCACTTCCGAGCTAGAGAGTCCCAAAGGTGAGATGGAGTCTTGCTGGACTGGCAGAGAAAGCAGAGCATGGAGGGACTTGCACAGGATGCCTTGGAAGAATGTGAGGGCACCCTCCATTCCACCGAGGAGCATGGCGAAAGGATCTCAGGGGTCCCACAGGAAGGAGCAAGGAGGGTGGAAGAGAAGTCACAGCCCAGTCTGCCCTGCAGAGAGAGGCCTTGGCAGCTGAGAAAGGCGAGGGCGTCAACCACTAGAAGGCGTCCAAAGGAGATACAGCTGCTCCTCTGAGCAGGGCAGGGTAAAACTGAACACTGCCCCTCAAGAAACCCATACCCACTATCTACAGGAAGATGATCACATCCAAGACCCCCAATCCAGACCAGGTGACTCTTCTTTCCCTGGTCCCTGCTCCAGCACCCTAAAAAGCAAAAGAACAGAAAGGTGAGCCTGGCAGAGTGGATCAGTGTTCCAGGCTGAGCTACCCCACCCAGTGGGAAGGTTCTGCACAGCCTGGTGGCAGGGCTGGCCATGTGACTGACCCTGACCAGTGAATGAGAGCAGAAGTGACAGCCACAGCCTTCTAAAGGACCTTTAACATGTGTTTCTCTGTCTGCCCAAGACCGTCAATTTCCCGGATAGAGGCTCCTCCTTTAGCCAAGGCCCTGGATGGAACGAAGAAATAAACCTTTGCTACAGTAAGCCACTGAAATGTTGAGGTTGTTTATTACCAGGGTGACCAACTCATCCATTTGCCCGGGACCTTCCCATTCAGCACTGAAAGTCCTGCATCCCAGGAAACTCCTCTGTCCCAGACAAACCAGGATGGTTGGTCCCATAGTCAGTGCTATTGTACAACTCATCGTATGGTGACAGACATGGGCAGGAAGAAGGAAATTAAGACTAGGATTCTACAGCCACAGATCAAGCCTGATCCAAGAGCAGGAACAGGAAACAATGGCATTTACAATAAACAAGTTTAATCTTCACAATAATCTATCCACTCATTGTGATCACTATCCCAATTTTCAAGGCGAGGAACTAAGAACTGAAGAGGTAACTTGTCTTACTTAAAATGACACAGCTAGCAAGTGGGGATGAAACCCAGGTGTGTCCAGCTTTACTGCTGGTGCTTCTAACTACCACACTGCTGCCAATCCTGCCTCCAAAAACCACCTCCCAAAAGTATAACACAGAGACAAAAGCAACACAAACAAACAAAACATAAAAAGCAAGCATTCCTGGAAAAGGAACAAGGAGAATTTATAAGAAAAAGAAATCCTGGGTCAGGAAAGCTACAGGAATGGAGCAAACAAGTTATCTCTGAGCTTCCTGGCAGCCAGGGCAGAGAGGGAAACGCTAGCTCTCACTCTTTTAAGACCTGGAAGTGTATCAGGGAGTTCATCAGGACAGGCCTGAGCAAGGAGAGCTGTCTCTGGGAAGGTTCTCTCTATGGGACCTGAGTAATACTATGCTGAATGGCTTGGGGAAAACAAGTGTTATAAAAGAACAGAGGACTTCCCCCTTTTTAAAATGGGACCCCAGTGAAGGCCTGCCTCTCCTTCTGGCCCACAGTGTTACCCCTAGTGTGACAGCTGGGTGGAGCTCTGTTAAAACACTTGGTGAAGCCCCAGAATGTCACTTGGGTAGCAGCCTTCCATGATGTGGCGAGCTTAGGAAAATAGGGACAATAGTGAGTCAACACCCTTGACGACCCTGTCTGGTATCCGTGTGCTTACTGATCTACTTCTCCACAAAACTCTCAATCCCCAGCAGGGGTGCGTGAGTTGCCACCTCTACATTCCCACAACCTACCTACAGGGAGCTGGCCCTGAGCACAGCACATGCTCCAGAAGTACTGCTCTCCTTCCCCAGCCCAAACAGCCACGGCAGATGGCCCCTGGCCCCACTCTTCACTACATGGTGCCTGTGAAGTGAACACTGAATTGCTCTGACCTGTTCATGCTCTGATCTGTTCAGAGGGCGGTACCTCTGAGCAGAGGTGAGAGGCTGACGGGGTCCTGTCCCCATTGCAAGTCCTGCCCGACCTCCATGGTTACTGTGACCACCTGTGGGGAGCCTTGCTTTGCAACAGATTTAGAAAACCTTCACTGAATGTCAGCAGATGCCCTGAACCTAAGGTAACAGGTGTTTGCACAAGGATCATTCAATAAGTATTTCTCTAGCCCCTAGCAGAAACCACAGTGGGGACAAAGACAGAAATCAGCAGTCCTTACGTTCAAGATGTCCTCAGTCCAGCTAGAGGGACAAGTGTTTTAATAAGTACATGTCAGCATGATCAATTCAACAGGCAAGCCATGTTTACAGCTGTACAAGCAATGCACTGCCCTACTCCGGAGGTGCCTGGGGGTTTAGAAGTGGCAGATATTTGTTGAGTCATGATGACAACTCTCCAGCAGGTGGCAGTCAAGTGTCTTGAGGAAGGCGTGCTTTTTTTGTAGCAGTGGGGCATAACGAAGGTACAAGGGCAGAACAGACGAAAAAATGGTTTGCTTGTGGGCTTGGGTGCGTGTGGAGGGGTGCTGAGGAGGTATTAATAAAAGGAGAACAGACCAGCGAAGAGGTCTTATGAGGTGTTGCAGGGGTTTGCTGGGTGGCCTGGCTGGTAGGGAGAATGCCCTGACCAGAGGACAGCAGTATATGCAGTGGTACTTCAGTCTCAAAGGTGCTGGTTGTCAGGTGCTGGGGTGTGAGGAGGGCGCATTTGTGGCCCTTGGGTACCCAAATTCAACTGGTAGCTCTAGACGCTTGTGGATCCCCAAATTAAACATCAATCAAGGAGATGGCATTTGGAGCTATGGGGCTTGATCAGTTGAGAGGATCCCGCAAGGAGTAAGATTTGTAAATCTGGGGCACTATGTCAATCAAAACAAGGCTGGTCTTTGTGGAAAAGACCCCCAATATCGTTGATAGAGGAGAGTCCACAGAATCCCAGTCTCCCACACAGCTACTGAGGGTTGGTAGAGGGATTCAGAGATTTAACTAAGTCACCAAACAGGACTAGTTCCCCCAGGGCATGCGCCTAGCTCAGTAAAGGCACTCGGTTTGCTGAATGATAAAAGAGATGTCTTCTTAACCCTTTGCCAAGTCCATCACTGAGGTGTAGAAAGAGAACAAGCTACCAACCCACTGGGCATCCTGGGGGAACTCTTGGTCCTGGATGTGGAGGTACAGGCCACGGATGAGACAGCTGTGGAAAGTGGCCTGACTCCACCTGACCACTGAGCAGCCGCCCAAATTGAAGTGGCCCAGGATGAGCAAACAAAATGGTCACAATGGGAGCATCTGAGTTGGCAAGCAGATCGAGGAGATTACTCTTTCAACAGGGCTGATTATAACGACTGCAGAATGAGTTGGAGTCCCAGGAACCATCAATCCCCTTAACATTTCCATGAGGCATCTGAAAAGGGAACTGATACCACTTAGTGCTTTTACTGCTCTAGACCCTTTATAACATAGTGATTCAAAGCATGCTCTCTGATGGGAGATGGCGGTCAAGTTTTAAATCCTGACCCCATCATGTATGAGTGCCTAGCGTTCAAATCTCAGGTCCCACATTTACCAGCCGTGTGACGTTGGGCACAACATTCAGTCTGTATGTGTCATTGGTCTCTGACCCGACCTGTAGGATAAGGATAACATTACCTGCCTCGCAGTTGTGGTGAAGAGTAAGTGAGATATATAAAGTGCCCAGAATGGTGTCTGGAGCATAACAAGCCCTCTGTAAGTGTCATTATTATCTTCCCATTAACCATCACAACAGTCTCATAAGACAACTAGCTAATGTTTCATCCGCTATCTTACAGATAAGGAAACTAAGTTTGAGAGGGTAAGTAACTTGATCGAGATCAGTGATTTTGTATAATGGGAAGGCAGATTTAAACACAGGCCAGTCCCATCTAAAGCCCATACTCCTTCCACTGTACAGCACAGCCTCCATGCAAACTAAGAAATGGGCACAGTCCAGAGGGTGCAGGGATTTACAAATTCTTCAAAAAGTACTTCCCAAAGTTCTGCCATCGAACACTAATCCCACAGAATTGTAATGATGTTATCTGGGGGGAAAAAATCAGGGGCCAAATACGTATAGGGAATGCTGGGTTCAATAGTTAGGTGTTTCTTCTGCAAGGCTTCTTGGACCTTTAAAGATGGGCCCATGGAGGGTGAAGGTCTAAGGGCAGTGGAGTCTGAGTCCCAAGTGTATGCATCCACACACCATTTATCACCTCACGTCTAACAGCCAAGGGTTCCATGGGGCACACAAGGGGAACCGTGCTCTGCAAAGCCATTCAGGATTAAGAGTCCCCTCCTGTGTGACCCTCCCCTCCCCCTGCTGATTTCCTCACCAGAAAGAGCTTATTTCCCAGCCTCTTGGCTCCTCTGAAAGCAGTCCAGGCTCTGAAGTTCACGTCCCACTTTTTCTTACGAGTGGTCTCTGGCCACTTCCTTTGCGTAGTGCGTGCTCACTGGCCTGGCACTGTCCTCTGCCCCTCATGCAGAACCTACGCATTTAGCCCACGGCCTGTCCCAGAACCAGGAATTTTTTGCAAGAGTTTTCTCCCAGCCTAGACCCCAGAGATGGTCTGCTTTACCTGGAGGACAACATGGGATCTGAAGCCACAAAGAGAACTCCCAGGTGCTTCCTCTCCCCAGGCAGGGTCCAGGCCTTGTTCCCCTCTGCACCCCGGCACCTAGCACTCCACATCTGGGGGCACGGCCGGGGGCAATATGCGCTCTCTGTCTGCCACACCCGTCCAGTCCTGCCACTTCCACTCTGGGGACCAGGCTGGTGAGGCCAAAGCTCTCTTCCCAACCCTTGGTCTCAACACGCCCCTGCGTTCAAAGAGGGCACAGGGTACAATCCCTGATGGAAGCAAGAAGGATCAACGAGTCATGCTCAAGGACCAGCTAAGTGAAGGCGCATCCACCTGGCTCCTATTTCTTTTCATTGTTTTCCTGCCTGTCCTTGTCTTTAATTGCTACAGAATAAGAGGAGAGAGCCTGGTTCTACAGACTCAGGGGAGGAACACTCCTTTCACCAACAAACTTACTGCCTGAAGTTGAAGAAAATTCTGGAAAACATCTGCATCTTGTTCTAAAGGAAACAAAAGAATGCACCGCTGTTATTTGGTGGCAAAGAGAGAGAGGCCGGTGTGAGGGAGCGTGGAGTTAGGATGGAGCACCTGAAAGGTGCTTGTGTTTCTGGCTAGGGCTTAGGGTTTGCCAACAAGACAGGCTGGGCCAGGCGGCAGGGGCTGGGCTCAGGGCGGGCTGAGACGCAAAGAAGAAAACCACATGCCTTCTTCGAGAATGTGGGGAGAATGGGAAGAACATTCAACAGCAGAGAAAGGGAATATTATAGGATCTTAGATGGAACGGCCTACACCTTTTACCACAGTAAAGAGCAAGGCCAACTACAAAGCAGGGTGGTGGGACCCCAGGACAGGCAGGAAGGGATGTGTGGGGCGGGAAGCCTGCAGAACAGCACAGCCTCCTGGCAAGGCCGGGCAGTGGGCATGTCTCCAGAGCAGGCTGGCCAGGTATGGGACCTTCCTGACAGAAGAAGGAAGCAAGTGGCAGCAGCAGAAGAGGCTGAGGGTTCTCCCCCAGGTACCAGAAAGGCAGGAGAAGGTGGGTTCTGACAATAGAGTGAGGGGATTCTGGGTGCCTGAGGAGAGGTAGGGCAGGATGGTGGTCAGTGCGGGGCCTCTCGGGTTCCAATTCCAGCCCTGCCACTTACTAGTTACATGTCCTAGGCAAGTTAGGTGACCTCCAGGAGCTAGAGATGCCTCATCTGTAAAAGGGGGGAATTCCCTGCACTGGGTTGTTGCACAGAGCAAATGAGTTGAATATAAGAAAACACCTAGCATGCTCAGTGGTGCCTACTATGGCCATGGAAGTGGATGGCCTTGTGCTGGCTGAAAAGGGTGAAGGCTGGGAAAAGTGATGTCAGGAGATGCAAACTCAGGTTGAAATCTTGGGGATGCAGGAACTCAGAGATGGTGACAGCAGGGGTGGCAAGAGGACATGAAGGAACTTAAAGCTGGAGAGATCCAGGACAGTGACCTCCGGGAACGAGGAAGGAGTCGAGGAGAGTGGCTGCAGGGAAGGCTACAGGTGTCCTGGGGGTGGGTCTGGAAGGCATTCCAGAGGGCAGCATTTTGTAGCAGGAAGCATTGAGGACTCAAAAGAATTTGAAAAGTGAATGGAGTTTTAAGAGTCCAACTGCTTTGTTTTAATATAAAACAGAGAGACAACTCCGAAAAGCTTGGACTAGGGCAATGAGAAAGGTCAGTGGGATTTGAATAACAGAATCTTGGAGTTGCTCAGGGAGATAAGATGTAGAAAGCAAGGACAATGATTTCCTAGGGAGATGAAGCCCACAGGAGGAGAAGGGGAACCCAGCAGGGTGACAGCAGCTGCTGAGGGGTGGGCTGCCCCACGGATTCTGGGGTGACACAGTAGCATCAGCTAAGGATGCTGGGGGCATCTGTTATGTCCCACCCAGCACAGGGTTTGGCTGATTGGCAAGGAGGCCTCGGATGGCTACCACTGCCCCAAAACCTTGAGGCAATCCAACACAGTTTATTGAGAACCCACATATGCCAGGTAATTTCTTCGGTGAAAGAATTGGTAATTTGAGTACATTTCCACCACAAACTGCATGTAGTAGCCAAATTTTAATTCGGGACAATTTGGTAACAACGAAGACACTGTTGGTGCGCTGGCCCACGACCACTCATTAATCTCTCAACAAATATGTACTGAGAGCATCCAAGTGCCAGGCACTGTTCTCCACGGCAGTGCTGGGGATGGGGGTAGGGACACAAAAATCCTTGTCCTCATCTGGTACACCTCCTGGTGAGGAAGGCAAGAAAACCAAACAAGTAAGTCGGGTGCTGGGTGGCGGTAAGTGCTCAGGAGGAAAGTCAGAGATGGGGAGGAGGCAGATCACGGGAGGGAGGCAGTCAGGAAGGCCCCAAGGAGGCTGGACACGAGGAGGTGAGAGGCGACAGAGGTGTTCCAGGCAGAGGACAGCTGGTGAACAGGGCCACAGGGAGCTGCCCAGTGCTAGGGGACCAGTGACTTGTGGAGACCAGGGAGAGGAGACAGCTAAGAAAGGTGGGGGTGCAGTCAAAGGGCCAGGCGGATCTTGGCCTTGACTCTGAGTAAAATGGGGAGTGACATGATCCCTCTTAGTTTTTACGTCTGGCTGCAGTGGTGAGAGGACACCCTGTGTGTGTGTGTAAAGACAGGGCAGAAAGCTGAGTTAGGAGACAGGTACAACAGTCCAGGGAAGAGATGCTGTGACTCAGCCCTCAGTATTAGGCATGAGGGTGATGAGAAGCAGCTGGATTCTAGACATATTTCCAGGGGCTGTGCTGATCAATGGGATGTGAGGTGTAAGAGGAGTCAGTCTGAGTGGCCATGGCGGGGTGAAAAGAGTCAACCCTTGGTATGTTCTGAGAAGTTGATTCTTGGTATGCTCTAAAGGAATAGCCAATGGGTTTCCTGACGCTCTAGACATGGGGGTGACTCCCAGTCCATGAACTGCACAAAGGCCCCCAGCCAAGGGGGCAAAGCCACTTTCCAGGTACATGCCCCATGTGACAGCTGGAGGAAGAGGGCCCTGGACGCCATCCACCTATCCAGGGAGGAGCTGCTGGTTTGGGACATGTTCAGCATGGGATGCCTATGAGATGTCTAGGTGACACCACAGGCCCTGTTGCTGTGAGTGGAGGTGAAACAGAGCAGTCACCTGCCACCCCCGCCCCTCTGAACACTGACCACGTCCCATTTACTGAGCATCAAACACGTGCCTAGGATGGTTCCTGCCTTGACATGTCTCCTGTGGTCCTCATAACGACCTTTTGGGGGAGGCATCAACATCATGTAGAAGATGACTGAGGCTTAGAGAGGTAAGGCAACTAGTCCAAGATCACACGGCTGAGAAGGGCCAGAGCAGGGACTGGAACCCAGATATGCCCAACTCCAGGCTGAGACTCTGCACATGCTCTGTTGCTTCAGTGACTCAGCAAATAAAAGCAACAGCTCTGTCCCAAGTAGGAGTAAGAGAGCAGGGCAGGCTCATACCCATCCCTCCTCCCACCTACGGTGCAAAGATGTCAAAAACCAGTACCAAGGACGTGAATAACCAATGCGCTGGCGGAATGGCACATCTGTTCAATGGGTTAACTAAAAGCCAGGAGATCCTTTCTGTTTAAACGTAAACAACTGAAAACGCTTCTAAAATGCACTTGTCCATTTGCCTGGCAAGCGCACTTGGAGGAAGATGATGTAATCTATAATGAGTCTCAGGATCTTCCCAGCCCTAGATCTAACATGTTGGTCTGAATGTATCCTGCCTGATCCCAGAAATAACCCAAGTTCCTCTTAATGAAAACGAAATCAGCTTGTTTTTTTTCCTTCATTTGTCTCCTTCTGGCAAGAAGAATTAAAAAAAAAAAAAAAAAAAACCCACAAACTTCAGTGATTTCAGTTTCATTTTTCTGAGCTTTGGATATAGTGAGTATCATGTTTCTGTGCGTCTGAACAGGCATGAGTCGTAGAGCTCAAGGTCATTTTTCTGAGAAAATAGTGCAGGAATCACAACAAAAATAACAACACAAAAACTAGTGGCAGAAACCACACACCAGGCTTTTTTTTCATGCTAGTCAGTGTTGTTTTGTTTAGTCCTCAAGGAAGAACTAATTAATTCTGAGAGGGGTCAGATAAATTGCCTGAAATTCCTCAGTTCACAAGTAGGAAAGCCAGGATTCAAACTCAGGTCTGTCTGACTCCAAAACGCTGTGACAACTGAAGCAATACTACCTTTTCTGAGTTAAAACAAAACAAAACAAAATCTCCTATAAATCAATAAAAAAGCAAATACTTCAGTGGAAAACTAAGCAAAGAATATGAATAGGAAACCACAAAAGATGAAACACAAAGACCAGTAAGTATACAAAAACATGCTCAATCTCGTAACAGTCAAAACTTAATAGATAATATGCCACTTTCACTGCTCATATTAGCGAAGATTCTGTTTTAAAGATAATACCAGTATTAGTGAAGATGTGGTAAATGGGCAGGTCAGTACACTGTATATCTGAATATAAACTGATACACCTTTTGACAAAGTAATTTCATGTCTAAATTAAATTTTATGTTTAAGAATATCATCTCTTACATAGTACTCTTTTAATAGATATGCACTGGTATCTGTTAATATATCAATAGATAAAAATAGATATACATTTAACAAATTTTCATTTAATTAGTATTCATTAGTGAATTGATATACATTGGTATACATTGGTGAAAAAGGATTCAAACTTATATACACAATATTTCCCAATCTTCTTATGTGTCTATAGAAAAAACACAAGAAAAAATTCACCAGAATATTAAGACATCTCCAACTGGTGAGACGGGTCATTTTTGTTTTAACATTATAATTTCTCAATTTTCCATCTTTTTCTATATTGGACATGAATTATTTATATAATAAAATTTCATAAACACAGAAAGGACTGAAAGGAAGTAAACAGAAATGCTGATGGTAGCTGTCTTTGTGGGCTGAGACAATGGGTAGTGGTTTTCATCTTTCAATTTCTCTACCTGTTTCAAACTTTCTCTTATGAGGTTGTGTTACTTTTGAACTAAGCAGAACTGTAAAACTTAGTAGTAAGTATTCAGATTTTCTGTAACTATATCAACATCACAGAAAAGACTTCAACTAGTGTCCAGATAGGAATAACAAAGGACAGGGAAATCACACACCAGCTACCCTAGATGAAAGCCTTGGGAAATTTCCAACACAGCGAGTGTTAAGGGACCGACCAAATGCTTACTGCCAGCCCACACATGACCACCAAGGCAGCATATGACACTGGCACATTCACAGTTCGTGTTTGCCTTTTAGGTGTTGTGTTCAGTTCTGAACGCCTGGCTATCCATAGCATCAACCCAACAGGCGCACAACATTGCTGCCCAGTACAGTCAGTGCTGGGCAGCATGTTCCCTAGTGACAGTTGCTCTCTCCTGGGGACCCTCCTGGATGTCAGAGCTTCGTGGTCCAACTGAAGAGCCCTCAGGTTTCAGGGCAGGTAGAGGCCCAGGCTTGAGCAGGAAGCTTCTGGTAGACTGACTTCACCCACCCAACTTGGCCTACAAGTTACCCCCACGAGAAGCCTTATTACCTCCTTGACCTTCCCTTGGACCTGCCCACAGCTCCCAGAGTCAGTCTGACTCAGGCTGAGGTGCAGGTAGAGGCCACAAAACAATCAAAACAAACTTAGTAAAGAGTGGGGAGCCTGGCTGGCTTTTCTTTCTTTAAAAGTCTATATGGGGACTTCTTAAATATATATATGCACAGGTGGGAGGAGTGAAAAAAAAATAGAGATGGCAAAAATGAAAAAATATGACAATGGAAACTGTTTCAGGCTCTTTTAGGATTATATATTTTCTAAAAGGGACAGGGGAAACATCAAAACACCTCATTTCTCTGACAACGAATGCAGTTAGAAATTTGGACTTCTACTACATATCCTTATGTAAAAGGACATTTCTAAGAGATGTGAAACCATTTCTTTTTATTTAAAGTCTGTCTTAGAATTTTTCTAGCTAATTTGTAAGCATGTGCGTGCATGTGCACACACTCTCTCTCTTGCTCTCTCATGTTTTCAAAGACGCAATAAAAATATTTTAAATATGTCCTTAGCTGTCTTGAAATCTGTAAACAATATAACCTTACAACACTTATAATTCCAAAAATAATCAATATAATGCCCTAACTGTAATACAAAGAAGAAAGGAAATATAGTTAAAACTAAGACAATATGTAAATCAATATGCAAGTATTGAGGCACTGCTACACCAGAAAACATCATGAAAGGCATATGAAATGCTTGCACCTATTCATAACAAATAGGCAAATCTTACATACTCGGTAGCTGTGTTCCTAGAAAATTCAGTATATACTAAAAACATGCAAAAATTATTTGTGTTTATGTGTTAATTGGAGTCAGATTCCAGGCTCAGATAATTTTAAGCAGGGTTTTGCCTACATGAATGCACTGAGCATTAGGCAACTGTGCAGGTGTTGGGCAATCTTTTGTTCCCCAAGCATTATATCTAGCACCTCTGCCTTCCCCTCTTCCTCCAATAAAGCCACGTCTGGGTTGCTGTGACAGCCAGATCACCCACACACATTCCCATGATGTCCTACAGGGGGCACGATGTACCCACTCAGAACCGGTAGCATTTCTACAGACAAAAAGAGGCAGAGAGGTTAGCTATTTACCCAAAACAACAGAGAAAACCCAATGGCAGACTGGACTAGATATAAGAGAAGGAATAGACAGCGGAGGAAGAAGGAAGTTATTATTCTCATATTTATCTTTCTTCACTGCTAGACAATTGTGCCAAGCACTGTTATGTCCATGTAGAATCTCATCTAATCCTCCTGTCAATCTTCTGGGTTAGTACTATTATCATCCCCATTTTTCAGATAAAGATATTACCTTTCAGGGAGGTGAGGTAACTCTCATAGCCCTATTTTTGGCAGAACCAGATTTTACCCAGTGCTTTTTACATTGCTTCAAGCCGTTCCCCTCCAGGTCTCTGAGTCGATGCCCCAGGGTCCCTCACTTTGCTGCTTAAGTCTCTGGAAAATAGTGACAAGAATGTGTGCTATCTGAAAAGCAACTCACAAAGAGAAAGATGGTTCAATCCCAGCATCTCAGCCCTTCTGGTCCTGTCAGTGTATGGCTCCGGCCAGAAAAGCCCAGGCATCCCAGAGCACGGGAAGCAAAGACTCTGGATGAAGTCATGGGCCATCTTTCTCTAGACTCCTGGAAGAGCCTAGCTAGAGGCACCAGGGATCATTTCAGGAGAATGTGTATTTGGCACCTACATCCCAGTTTTGGAGGGTAGGTGGTCAATCACATCCCTCTACCCCCGTAACTGCTGGAGTTGTTCTCTGAGACTGAATATTGGATTAGGCACTTGAAGAGGTGACCCAGTTTTACAATTCTTAGGTACCTCTCTCCTTCTACTTTCTGGCCATAAAACCATGACTAAGCACTTTAAACAAGAAACCTATTGCTCAGGCACCATGTTCAGGAAAAGAAAACATCAAGAGCCCTGTATTTGTCACCTCGATCTAAAGTCACCATTTCATGAACCCTGTGGGGCCTGGCAGAGCTACAGGATGAACCCATTTGTTGGGGATAGGGCAGATGCCTCTGCCCTGCAGTCTGTTCTGTCAAAACAAATTCTGAAGGTTTCGTAGAAAATGGTTCAACTAAGGCTCCTGTCAAATGATTTCTTGCAAAATAAGTTAAAGCAGGACCAGCCCAAGTCCAGTGCACCATAGGCTTATTTTTAGCATTATGCAGGAAAGGCTGTAAGATATTCTGGCACCACAACTAAGAGCATGGGCTGTGGAGTCACAATGCCCAGCCCCAAATCTCTGCTCTGCTGCTTGATTGTGTGGCTCTGGACAAGATGTGAGCCTTTGTTCCTTAGTTGCCTTATTGGTAAAACGAGGATGATGACAGGGCTTACCTCACACGGTGATTTTGAGTCATAAATAAGACAATTCATGTACGGAGCTTAGAACAGTGCCTGGCCCATGGCAAGCACTCTCTGGATGCATGTCACCTTTACTGGGATTAATACTGACTGCCATGCCATAGAAAGAATGGCTGAAGGCACTGGAGAACATAAACCTTGTGGAGGGAGATAGAGTGGGTGGAGAGGGAAAGGACGTGGGTCCATGAGCACTACCTTCAAACTTCTAAGGTGGAATTGCACCATGCCTACGGACCTTTGTTCTGTGTTGCGACAAAGAGCAGAACTAGGTCACCAAGGAAACACTGCCAAAAGGAAGATCTGGGGTCAGAATAAAGGAGGATTTTTAAGAGCCAAAGATGTCCATAAAGCGGGAGCAGGATGTCTGGTGCGCAGATGTCCGAGTGGGGCTAGCGGACTGCCTGTCACAGGCAGCCACTGCACAGATGGGATCCTCCTGCACTGGTGGGTGGCTAGAGGAAGTGACCCCTTAGGCCCCTGCCCACTGGACCATTCTGTCACTTTGAAAATAAGTAAATAAGTGCTGATAGCCAGGGTGTGGCTGATCAGCCTGAAGGAAGGAGGATGGACTTTGCTCCAGTCTTTACACAACCCTCAAAACTTTTACTTAATACTCTCAGAACCACATCTGGTGGTGGCAGTGGGGACAGGAATGACCAGTAATGGCTCAAAGAACCAAAAGTGTTTCTGGAACACCTGCTGGTGCCAGACAATAATTCAGGGAATGTGTAAAATGACAGGGCTGTGACAAGTTATCAACATTTTCTTACTTTGGACGATTTAAAGAGTATTGGCCAGGCGCGGTGGCTCACACCTGTATTCAAGCACTTTGGGAGGCCAAGGCAGACGGATCACCTGAGGTCAGGAATTTGAGACCAGCCTAGCCAACATGCCAAAACCCCATCTCTACTAAAAATCCAAAAATTAGCTGGGTGTGGTGACATGTGCCTGTAATCCCAGATACTCAGGAGACTGAGGGAGGAGAATCACTTGAACCCAGCAGGCGGAGGTTGCAATGAGCTGAGATCACACCACTGCACTCCAGCCTGGGTGACAGACTGAGACTCTCTCTCTCAAATAAAAAAAAAAAAGACAGTATCGATGACTAATGCCATTATTATCTGGGGGCACACAATATAGAGTGATCAAGTCCACCAACTCCATGGGCTGTGACCGTGATAGGAAGCCTGGGGTCATTCCAGTTCACAGGCTACTTCCCAGCCTCCTCTCAGGCAAAGATTTTAGTGTTCTTCAGCACCTCCTTGCCTCCAACCCACCCACACAACCCCTTGACCTGGATCTTACCCAAGTCAGTCTCCTGGCCGAGTCACACACAGGAAAAGTTGCTGGAACATAGTGAAATGTCCGAGAGCAAGAAGTAATAGAGAGAAAGAGGAGAATCTGCTTTTTGAAAATTGGTTCAGAGCAGGAGCAGCCTACATCATGAAATAGTGTTACCTTTATTAACTACAGAAACAATTTTAAAACTTGAAACTATTTTATCAACAAGAAAAATTGCTAGCATGTATTGAAATTATAATCCAGATCCAAGAAAAAAATGAAATTTCCAAACTAAAGTTCATCAGCCATTTTCCGAGTATTTCCTGTGTACTTGTTACTGCTAATTTATATATTCTAACTCTGAGAACTCACAAGCGGGTAAGTGGCTGTAGGTATCAAAAGATTAGGAAAAACAAATATGTGTAGGTGACCTTGGGGACATTCTGTGGATACACTAATTGTTTCCTATCTGGCAACACCTGGCACCATGTTTGAGAACCACTGTCCAGTCCAGCTAGGAACTCCCTGGGCAGGAAGATGAACCATCTCTTCTCAGAAAGAATGGATTCAATAACCCAAGGGCTCCAACTTTGGATCCCAGATGCTGGATCTGCCCACAGCCCCGATTCCTCCCTCCCCACCTCTGACCTTCTCTGTAGTAGGTGGTTCATGTCCCAGCATGTCACTGTCTTTTACTCTCTGGTTGGTTGTCTGTCTGTAGCCAAACCCTAGTATATCTTCCTCACCCATAATCATTCCCCCTCACTTGTTCCTCTCCATGCTGGCCACTACAGCCTTAGTTTAGGCCCAGACCAACCCCGCCTGGCCTCTTCGCATCCTTTTAAAGGATGCGAAGAGGCCTCTAAAAGGATGCCTTTGGCATCCCAACAGCTGACTTCTCCAGAGGCTTTCACAGTTTGCCCTCCCTAGCAAAGGTTTCCCTTCGTCCCTCTGCCCCTCCCAGCCTCAGAAAGAGAAGTAACTCCCCAAAGCCCACTCTGGCTCAGGCACTGTGCCTGACATGTAGCCCAGGGCAAGAAAGATACAGGTTCACCACACAGGCCGGCACCAGTCCATTGATATTAGCTACCAGAACGCTACTCAAAGATATAGAGGGTCAGAAAAAACCCAAACCCACCATGACCAGTTATTATTCTCCTATCAGGGGTGGGGCCAGAGCATTGGGAACACAGCACTCATGCCACCCACTTGCTTTCCCAGAAAAGGGCAGAGCACTCCAGGGAACTCGGGATTGCCTGTCTCTAGCCTGTGGCCCAGTCCTATGCTCCCTTTGGTATTCCTATGAAATCACCTCAACAGTCCATTCCCAGGGCTCCTCCAAAGTTGCAATACTTACCTTCACTGCCTCCTGCCACCCACCACTGCATCATGCTTACCTTCCCACTAACACGTGGCAAACGTACTGCACCTTTTTCCATTAGAAAACTTTATAGCATCTACAAGCTTTTCCCAAGTGGGTCAGAAAGCAACTGATGTTACCTTTGCTTTGCTATCCAAATAGATTCCAAAATTCCCCACTCTCATTTTCTCCACCACTCAACGAATCTGTTATACACACATAACTTGGTCTGCTTATGCATGGGGTGATTGTTTGGCCATCTTCGTGTCTGTGTCTTCTAAGACTGTGAAGCCCCGAAGGGTAGAAATAAGATCCGTTTAATACAGTAGCTCCAGCGAGCACAGCAGGGCACTGCCAAGAGAAGCACAGAGACTGCCGCCCCAGCCCACCTATGCCATGACTCTTAATGGGACCCTAGGCAAGTCACTCCCTTGCCTAGGCCTCCGCTTCCCCACCTACAATGAGACGTACTTAAAACTAGTGTCTCTCTGAAGGCCCATCTTGTAGCTCTAGTAGACTATGATAACACAGGCAAAAAAGCACTGGGTTTATGTCTCTTCATGACTATGTGAGCAACAATCACTCAGGGTTAGGCTCAGCAAGATATCACAATACTGCGCCTTTGAGTAGCACAGAACTGCCATTGCAATGTGTGAAAAGCCTAAAGTGGATATTTAGTGCAATGGGATGGATGTTTGTGCAGCTAAGTATAACGGACAATGAAGAATGATTTTATCTCCTTTTGAGAACATAAGTATACTATTCTATATTTATCCCTCCCATCTCCTAAATTAGGCAGGGAAGAACTTTTTCTGATCGGCACCCACTTGCCAATAATTTCGCTCTACATCTAAATGGAGAACAGGAGTCATATAAGTTCACAGATTGAATGGATGGTTGATTTACGAAGCCCTTAAAATGTGGCTGCAGGCCGATGCTGGCAACCCCATAATTAGATATGGCATGCTCTGCAATGATGTATTTTTTAACTGTTTTTTAATAACTCAGTTCTCCTTCTGGGATGAGGAGAAAAATGGAATTTGTTAAAAATAAATCGAGATTTTAGTGGCTTTTCAGCCTTCTGCTGCTTGTTGCTCAAAATATTCTATAAATAAGAGAAGCCCTGCCCTATAGTGCACTGTAAACACCCACAGACACTCAGCGCCAAATTCTTCCAATTATGACCCTGTGCCTGTTGCCAAGCTACTGCAAGGACCTACTTGAAAGGCGGCCATCTAGGCCATTTCCTGATTAAGCTGCCCTGTAGCAAGGAATCAAGGCCTGCTGCTTTGGCATTGTATCTAGTCTCAAATAATTACTCCGTGTTCCTGAAATTAAGCCCTTTCCTTGTGATAGAATTACAATTCAGAGGTAAGTGAAAGGCTAACCACTCACCCATCTGTCCATCTGCCTAAGTAGTGTGTGCATTTAAGACCCTGAGCTGTCACATGTTGGGCTTTATTTAAATTAGGTAGCAGAAGGACATTCACAACAGCATCTTTAACTGCACTGAGCAAATCAAGGTCAAACAAAAGTAGGTCAACTATGGACATGACAGGTTAGCCAGATGCAGCCTGCCTTTCTGCTCAGTGGCTTCCTGACTCATCAGTTTGGGTCACCGTTGCCCAGCCCAGCAGGCTGAAATGGTCATTTAAAAATCTGTACCGTACCCCAAGAAGGCAATGCAGTTATGTCAGGTGTAGGGCTTACTGCTCTGCAGTTCAAATGCCAGTGTGTGAGCTGGAACTGCCCTGGCCTCTGTGCTTCCACGCAGCCTCAACAAGTCATTGAAGAACTGCATGCAGAGAATCAGAAGATGACAGTGTGCCACACTCTCACTGAGAGAAATTACTTCCAGCACCTTAGAAACCAGAATGTTCAAAGCAGCAGTGGAGCACAATGGGCTCTGGCTGGAAACTAATGACCCCCCACCTCTCACTATGAGGCTTTCACGTCAGCCCAACTGGGTGAGTGTTCAAGAGAAGTGTCGTCCACACTGGCCCTGAGACCTTCAAAAGGTCCTGTGACATGGCTCCTGCCCCAGGAACTCACTCTCTAAATGAGAAGCCCATTAATGAACAAGAGACTATGTGGTCAGATTTTCCAAACTCAAAATTGAGACCCACACACTTGGAGGGGCAGTGTTTTTAAAAGTAGGAGTCCTGGAAAACTTGGGACCTGGGTGGTTACAAAGCACTGAGCTCTTCAGGGAGGGTTCTGCTGGCCATCCGATGCAAAGGGGTCCTTCCTATGACTCATGCTACCCCTGGGTTCTAATTTCTTAATAACTGAAGTGATCTTGTGTTCTTGCGCCTCCTCTGATTAGAATGTGAGCGTCGTGAGAGCGGAGACACTCTCTGTTTTGCTCTTGACTGGTTCCAGATCAACTAGAACAGTGACTGGTTCTTAGTAGGTACTCAATAAATATTCACTGAAAAAAACCAAATACACACCAGACTCTCAGAAGAGCATATTTATACCAATCTCCCTCAATCCCTACAGCAATATTATGAGGTAAAACAATTAGGTCTTCCATTCAATGAGAAAATCAAGGCTCAGAGAGGGTGCGTATTTTGCCCAGGGCTGCATCTAATAAGTGATAAAGGTGGAATTCAAAGCCAGGTATGGAGTATTATGATCCTCCCTTTGTAACGAGTGTCTATTATTTTGAATAATTTAGAAACAGCAAAAATGAAAAACTCTGAAGGAAAAACTGCTCATCAGAAAGAGCTTTATATCAACTAATCTTATCTGTGATGAATTCAATTCTGGCACCCAAAATCCAAGTTCCATTTCCATCTACAGAGGACACTGGAGCATAGCTACAGCAGGAGAAAGGATTCTGGGGCCTTCCTTATGAAAGGATTCGGTTCCTTTCTTTCTGCAGGGCCTTAAAAGCCAGGCAGGGAGTGGAGGGGCCATCAGCACCAGCGATCATCATGCCTACGGCTGCTGGCTCCACGGTTCACTGGAAATGTTCCAAAGAGAGGCTCATAAGCAAGTCTGACGTCGAGGAGTTACCAAACCCATACCTTGAAACTTGGAAGGGAAAAAAAAAGCATTTTTTAAAGACTGAAATTTCAAAAATGTTTAAAATGAAAAGTGGAGATTTATATTTACCTGAATTGAGAATATTAAACCCTGCTGAAGCTAAGTTTATCCCCTTTTTCAGTCTATAACTCATAATAAAATTCCTACTAGTCTGATGTTTTGGGCCAAGAAAGCCTCTCCAGTCTATCCTCTAGATGCAGGCAATGGCTTGAGTTTATGTGCAAATCAGCAGGTACATCTCATCAAAATGGCCAGGCCAGTTCTCATGTGTAAATACATATCTCAAATATGGGAAATAAATGCAAACAGCACATAGTATCAATGAAACAGGTATAGCGTTGCCAAGTTGCCCAACAACCCTTAAATACAAACATCCTGCAGAAACATTACACCCTTCATGGCTGTGAATGAGGAGCAGCACAGTGACAAATGAGCACATAGCCTTCCAGATCAGAAACTGTTAACTGGGATCTCTGGGTGGACTTCAGGAAAAACGTCTCATGAAAAATGCTGGGCTTGTATTTGTCTTGTGCTTTTTTTTTTTTTTTTTTTTTGAGAGGGTCTATAAATTTCTTCAGACTCACAAAGTGATCTGTGACCCCAAAAGACTAGGACTACCCCTTCTGTTGCAACTCCTGTTTCATTTAGACAATGCTGCTGACACAAACAACTAGACAGGAAGCCCTTTCACAGTAAACACGATGATGGTAACAATCAGAAAAAATTGTCTAAGCTCTTACACAGACGATCCAGCCACCGGAAACTGTTCAGTCAATGACATAAAAGAGGTCAGTAGCTCAAAGGGACTGGAAAACTGCTGTGCCTTAGCTTGAGCCCACTGCCCAGACAAGGACAAATGGCACAATGAGAAAAGCACAAGGAAGTAAACTTAGGGACCAGAAAGTTTGGGACAGGTGAACTTGGGAGCAACAGGAGAAAAAAACAGAATCTTTGGAGCCAGGCAGGGCCTCACATACAGACTCAATCTGTGACTTTGGGATGATGATGATGATGATGATAACAGCATCTGCGATGGGCAATTATTTGCTAATAGCACAATGTCTGGCACATAGTAAGCATGTACTTATGTACTTAGGAAATTACATATTATTTCATTTAATTTTATTTTTCTTAGTTTTTTTTTTTTTTCCATAAAAGAGAAGGGGTCTCACTATGTTGCCCAGGTTGGCCTTGAATTCGTGGCCCCAAGTGACCTCCCACCTCAGCCTCTCAAAGTGCTGGGATTACAAGAGTGAGCCACTATGTCTGGTCATTTCATTTAATTTTTTATCATAACTCTGTATTATCTTCATAATATAGATGATATATATATATATAAAATGCCTATATAATCTATATTATCTATCTACATATTATCTTTATCTTCTAAATGTGGAAAAAGGTTAAAAAAATTAAGTAGCATGCCCAAGGTCCCCAGCTAGTTGAGAATCCAGGGTCTGTTTGGCTGTAAGCCCATACTCTTAACTACTAAGCAGTGGCAAGCTTCAGCTTCCTCATCTGTAAAAGAAGATTATAATGCTTACATCCTCAAAGTGGTAAGGATTAGAGAGAATGCACGGGAAGCGCTTACCACAGTGCCCGGCACACAGGAAGCCCTCTAGTGTAGATTCCTATGACATCGGAACCTTTGGAAGGGAGAGGAGAGGTGGGAGGTAAGCATCCAGCTATACAGATGGTATGGCATTTCACTTTTCACTTTGAAGGGCTTGACAAGCAGGATTAGGAATTCTGGACCAGGCTTAAAGGACTGGGATGAGGCTAGTCCAAAGGTAGTGAGTTATCTCCATTGATAGTTCAGATCAAACTCCTTGTTCTACTCTTTTTTTTTTTTTTGACAGAGTCTCACTCTGTTGCCAGGCTGGAGTGAGGTGGCATGATCTTGGCTCAACTGCAACCTCCGCCTCCTGGGTTCAAGCAATTCTCCTGCCTCAGTCTCCCGAGTAGCTGGGACTACAGGCATGTGCCACCATGACAAGCTAATTTTTGTATTTTTAGTAGACACGAGGTTTCACCATGTTGGCCAGGATGGTATCAATCTCTTCACCTCGAGATCCGCCCACCTCGGCCTCCCACAGTGCTGGGATTATAGACGTGAGCCACCGCATCCGGCCCCTTGTTCTATTCTTTCCCCGCGTCTCACTACTGCACTTGACTAGTCTGAAAAAACAAAAAATAAAAAAATACAATAAAATTTAGAAGGCTGGAATGACATGCTCTCAGGGACACAGAGGGACACACCTCATCAAGATGGGAAATAATGTGCTTACTTAGAGATGAAAGGCTTTCATCAAAACTTGGAGAGGGTTGAATTTTTGAAAGAAGGAATCATTCAAGCCCACACACACACACACACACACACACACAAAGGGTCTCAAAAGGCAGCACCAGACAGCATGGCTACACCCGGGCCAGGAATGTGTGCCTGCTGCCGGTCTGCCTCCCTGAGACCCAAGGACGGCAAAGGCTCCTGTGCGTGTTTGTAAGAAGGGAGATGCTGGAGCCTCATTTATCTGTAAACCCCACCTGGACCTTGAGCACAGTCTAGATGTTCTTTAAAAAAGAAAAAGAAAAAGAAAAAGAAAAAAAGCATTTGTCAGAGCAGAATCAAATATGGTAAAATGTACCCATTGAGAGAAAAGAACCAATGATTTAGTGTGGCTTAGAGTATGCAAAGATCAATGGATCCATCTGCAGGAAGAAGACTCCCACTCACTGACACCACCATCTTGACTATTCTCTTATTAAAAAATGGAACAGGGGAGGCTGCGGAGCAGCAGAGTCACTCCCCAGAAAGCCAACGCCACTGCAGAGAACATGCATCCCAGGGCTTCGGTTTGCCTGGTGAGAAAAATACCACGGAGTGTCAACAGTCTCTCCCTGGACCAGCTCGTCCCCTCCTGCTTTTCTTATAAAGGAATCACTACACCAAGTTATCCCAATAGAAATCAAAGACACTCAAAGATCTTTAGGTCCTGTCATCTGTCCCGTCTTCTCCATCCTCACAGCTCTAGCACAACACTCAGCATCAATTTCCTGGACAATTTTAACAACCGCTAAAGTAATTCTGCTGCCTCCCTCCTACACAGTCCAGCCCCCACACTGCCACCAGCTGGCTTTCTAAAATAAAAGTGCTGACCACGTCACTCACCTCCTGAAAGATGTCTACTAGATTTGCACTGCCTATGAAATAAACTCCAAAGTCTTCGCTCGCATGCAGGTATGCATTAACTCAGTCATTTGTCCACCCACCCACCTCATGTTTCAGGTTCACCTACTGTGTGCCAGGCTCTGTTTCAGGCCCTAGGGTGCTGAATGCAACAGATAAGACCAGGTCCCATCTTCATGGATTTATATTCTCGTGGGGTAAGACAAACCGTAAACAAGAAGCAGACAAACATATCATATAAAGTCAGGGAGTGATGAGTGCTAATGAGGGAAACCAAAGCAAGGTAGGACAGAATGGTTGAAGCAGCGGGGAGAGGAGGCAGAATGGTGCTTTTTCAGACAGGTGGGAGAACACTTGAACAGAGGCCAGCATGGAGTGAAGGTGAGCCAGGTGGTATCTGGGGAAGAACAGCCCAGGCTGAGGACAGCAAGTGAAAAGCCCATGAAGCAACAAGGGGAACAGTAAGAAAGATGCAGCAGCTGGAATGGAGTGAGCAGAAAGTGCCAAGTGATGAGACCAGAGAAGATGAGCAGGAGGGGCTGGCAGGCCACAGCGAGATGTTTAGATTCCATTCCAAAGATGCCAGTAAGCCACTGGAGAGTTTAGAGCAGGGAAATGACACATATTTGCTTTTTAAAAGATCTCTTTGCCTACATAGAAAACTGACAGAGACATGCTGAGAGACAGTGGAGATTTGAACGAGGGTAGAGAGCAGTGGTCTTGTCTGTTTGGTTGACAAAGAAACTAATAATAATAATAATAATAATAAGGAGCAGTGGTGGCTTCCAGGACATACAGTAACAGCTGTCAAAAACTGCAATGTTTGAGATGACAGATACGTTGATTATCCTGATCTGGTTACTATAGATTATACGTATGGAAACATCACTATGTACCCCATAAATATGTACAATTATTATGTGTTAAGTAAAAATAAATAAATTGGCCGGGCGCGGTGGCTCATGCCTGTAATCCCAGCACTTTGGGAGGCCGAGGCAGGTGGATCACTTGAGGTCAGGAGTTCGAGACCAACCTGGCCAATATGGTGATACCCCCATCTCTACTAAAAATACAAAAATTAGCCAGGAGTGGTAGCACGCAACTATAATCCCAGCTACTCGGGAGGCTGAGGCACGAGAACTGCTTGAACCTGGGAGGCGGAGGTTGCAGTGAGCCAAGATCATACCATTGCACTCCAGACTGGATGACAGAGCAAGATTCAGTCTCAAATAAATAAATAATTTTTAAAACCAGTAAAACAAACAAAAAAAGAATTGCAAACAGATGATGTGAAGGACACAGGAGGAAGCAGAATCAAAGATGCTGTCCACATTTTAGGCCTGGGGAGCCAGGTGAAAATGATGGGACCTCATAACATGGGGAAGATTGAGGAGGAACAAGGTTAGTTTTGTGTTTGTTTTTTTAAGAACAAATCAAGACTTCTGTTTAGTTATGTTGTGTCTGGGAAGACCACTACACTTCAACATGCAGTCAGCTGCTGAATGGGCAGTGGGTATGGGAGTTGGGGGCTCGGGAAGACAATCTGGGCTGGTAACAAAGATTTGGGACTTCCCAATATATGGGTGACTGCCAAGATGAAGCCACTCAGGTCCTCCACCTCTTGGCTCCCGCTCCAGACATGCACCTAGTGTGTCACCTCCTACCAGGGCTCCAGCCTCTGAACTGTGCTCCTTCCGCCTGGGCCCTTCCTACTTCTACAGCTGATAGACTCCTCCCTACCCATCTTTTAAGACTTGCTCACAATGGCTCGGTGCAGTGGCTCATGCCTATAATCCCAGCACTTTAGGAGGACAAGGTGGGAGGATCGTTTGAGGCCAGGAGTTCAAGATCAGCCTAGGCAACACGGCTAGACCCTGTCTCTACAAAAAATTACAAAAAAAAAAAAAAAAAATCAGACAGGCAAGTGGCACATGCCTGTAGTTCCGGCTACTTGGGAGGCTGAAGCAGGAGGATCCCTTGAAGCCCAAGATTTCAAAGTTGCAGTGAGCTAGGATAGCGCCACTGCACTCCAGCCTGGGTGACAGAGCAAGACCCTCTCTCCAAAAAATAAAAAAGACTTGCTCACAAGTCACCTCTTCTCTATGAGGTCCTCCAAGAGAGAACTAGTGTCATCCTCTCTTCTCCCACAGCACCTACTGCATACGTTGGTGACAGGACAAACCCACGTGTCACTTTATGTATTTATACCTTTCCTCCCTGTGTGCTTCTTGAGGTCAGTGACTCTTTTTCTCTCTGAATCCCTTCACCTAACATAAGGCCTGGGCATGATGGACATTTGCTAAATGAATGGAGTTTTCCTCTCTGCAAAGAAATGCAAAATAAATTATATAAACGCAAACTGATTCACACTGCAGCTTCTGTCTGCGGGGGGGGGGGAGTGAAAAAATAAGGTGCTGTCATTGAAGCACTAATAAAGCTCAATGGGGCAGAAGAGCATCTTCCTTTGAGGAGTTTCTTAACAAAAAAGAGCTTCAAGAAATCTAAATGTTGAGTATCTCAGGGTGTTGCGAGGTATAATGAACCCTGTACCTAATGAAGGTGTTTTGGTTTCAACTGCTGAAACACCCAGTTAGTCCAAAACCAGTGCACTCAGGAGTGGGAGACAGAGGGAAGGAAGCCGACATTCCTTCTCATTCAATCTGGACAGTGATCCTGGGCAGCAGGTCCTCTTAGCCTTCCTTTGCAGACAAGGACAAGCATCAGGGAGTCAGGTGATTAGCCCAAGGTCACAGAGCTGGGGAGTACAGGAGCCAGGATGCTCACTTGGGCCTGCCCAACACCAACGCCAAGCTCCTTCCAGCCTCACACAGTTGATACGGGTTCATGCAGTAGGCAGGGTCCCTAGGACCACCCGAACCCCAGACTGCACCAAGGACACAATCTAGTAGTTTTGGAAAGGGAATGTTATTTACCCATAATGACTGAGGAGTTACCAGCAGAACCGAAGCTGGAATCTAAGTTTCTGATTTCCAGGCCAGGCTCTCAGGGCACTGTGTATTCTCTCACATAGTCTTGAAAGGGCAGAGACAAAGCAAAAAATTAAAAAGCTAACAATCTAATCTATCTGCTTACAAGTACCTTAGAAATAAAAGTTGAGAGGAAAGGGAAATTGTGTTTTTTGTCAATTATGACTGATGTGTGACCCTGGGGCCCCACTAATAGTTAGGAAAGTAACTGAGCAGCTGCCATTGCCCCATGTGGGTTACAAAACCAGCAGCAGAAATCAAACTGACTGGCACATGGCAGGCAGTGTTCTCATATGTTCAGACAAACGTCTGCTGTCCACCCACTAGAAGCTGAACCCCAAGCAAGGCAGCAAAGAGGGAGAAAAAGACCCTGGAGGTGAACTGTGGCTTTCCCACTCACTACATGTATAATATTCAGTATATTAACCTCCCTAAGCCTCAGTTTCCTCACCCATAAGAAAGAATGGGCAGCCCATTTCACAAAGCTGCTCTGACATTCTGAGGACTAAGTGAAATGGCACATGTGCTTGGTACACAGCAGTCACGCAGTAAACATCAAATGGTTGGTAGTTTGTTCATTGCTGGGCAACCCAGAAGAACTTATATTTACTGTAGAAAAAGGAATGCAAAGAAAACCCCAGCTACACCAAAGTTCTTGTAAAATCTCAGTAGAGTGAATTAGTATCCTCTGAGGACTTACTAAACTATAAAGAAATTCTTTAAGAAATTTTCAGTGGCTGAATATTTCAAGGCAGGGCTGGGGGAAAGGCAAAGTGAAGGGAAAAGGAAAGGGGAAAAGAGAGGAGCTGAATTTGAATATATCAGTGTATTGGCAAGGCCAAAAGAAGTCAACATGTACATAAAAAACAATGTAACTTTATCTCTAGTGGATACAGCTGTATATTAATTATTTATAGTCTGTCTTCTCTGTCAGACTCCTGTTGAACCTTCAATACCCCACCTACTTTTCAACCCCACCCACTTAGAAGGTTAATCTTTCCTCTATTAATTAGTTCCTATTACTGGACACACTATTTGCTTGTTAGGCTCCCGTATCAAATACTAAGCTCCTGAGAATACACATTGTGTATGATTCATCTCTGGGTTTACATGGTAGCCTTCCTCTCATTCCAGGATCTTCAGCCAGTAGCCACCAGCTTGGAGCATCCCCAAGGAACTTTCTCTCTATAGCAGGAAGATGAGAGAGGACTCATATTTATACACCGTTCATTCTGTGTTGAACATCTGAGAGGCACCTGACAAATATTAATTCGTATATACTTCAAAATGCCCCTGGGAAAGAATTACTGTCCCTACTTTGTAGGAGACACTGATGCTTAAAGAGGTCAGGTCATCAGCCAAAGGGTCACACTGTTAGTAAATGTGATGATGTCAGGATTTGAACCCAGGTCTGTCTGGCTCCAAGTGCCTCTTTCCACTACGCCAGACTGCCCAGCATGGGTCTGATGAAGCTGAGGGCACCCTCCAAGGATAAATGGCCTGGGCATCAAGTCTACTCAGCCTCATAAAAGTGAGGCTAGTTCTAAGAAGTCAATAAAGGGTAAACTGTTTCCAAATGCCAGACACCAGCTCAGAGCCACAGAGGAGGGCTAGAGAAGGTAGAATTCAAAATTTCACATGGAGTTAGCACGTGGTAACCTGACCTGTTCTTTCTAAGAAGGAGTCTTGAAATATAGCCTGGACCAAGAGTTCACAACTATCTGTGATCAGTTAAGGCCCCTGGCTGAGAATCTGCAGATCCTTCCCAAATGCTAAGGTTTCAAACCTTCATGAACATGAGCCTAAGCGTTAGCACTCCTGTGAGAAATCTATGAACAAAAGTGACCACCAGAAGTCTGGGAACATCACTTCCCTTTCCTTTCCTCATCTAGCTCAGTAAAGGAAAAAGCCATGGGGTATTGTAGGCAAAAACTTTATCTCAGCCTCACAGCAGTCACTTGCCATCTCCCGCTCCCCAGGTCTCTGGGGCCCAAGGCCTGGTACTCCCTGGCAGGGCCCCTGCAAATGCTGACCCGGCCTCAGTATTAATGGCTCAGCCCTCGGTGGGAAAGACAAGCCAATCTGGCAGAGCTGTGGAAAAGGAAGCTGTGATTTGCCTGTAATTCTTCCAAAGGCTACCCGGTGCGACTGATATCCTTAATAATTATTTAATAATTGTGCACAGTATTTAGGGAACTTGCTTGTCACCTTGCAGGATGATAACCATCATCAAAGTCAAGATATAAAAAATCATATAATTAAATCTACAGACATATATTTTGAATGCTTTTCTAAGATAAACATGTAATTTTGATGGCATTTTTTGTGAGGCTTTTAAGATTTACTTTTCTTATACACATTTAAGCAAAAACTAGATTAGCAAAGCCATAATGGGATGTTCCTAGGAAGAGCATGAATTGGTACAGCCTTTTTGGAGGGTAATTTGGCAATATGGATTCAAACTTTAAATAGCAAACCATTTAAACCGAAAGTCCTACTTCTACGTATCTATACCAAAGAAAATTTCATGCAAAAGTTCACAGGTGTGCACAAAAATTTCCACAGCAGCAATGGCTGCAATGGCAAAAGATCAGAAACAACCTGAGTGTTTACCAATACAAAATGAAATTTACTTAACATACAACCATAACATGGAGTACAACTTTTAAAAGTAACAAGTACATTTATCTTTACATATAGCCTTGGAAAAATAACCAAAATAATTGACAGCTGTAAAAAGGAAGTTGCAGAACACCATGCACAGGGAGAGTCTATCTTTAGAAAATAAAAGGGAAAGTACCTATGTTGTGGTTGAGGGCAAAGGGTAGGGGTGGAGAGAAACAAGCAAACACGAAAGTCCAGGAGTATAAGAAGCAAACTCTCAAAAGTGCTTATGTTTGAGGAATGGTTGGAAAAGGTTGAGGGTGGTTACAGAAGATTTTGTTGCTTAATTAAGTTAAAGCACTTCAGTGTTGTCTGAATTTATCACAAGTGTTTATTACTTTCGTGATGACAAAAACAAAAAAGTTTTTAAAAGCTCAGAAAATAGTAATTTTTAAAAATTTTGGTATTTGCAAGGGCCCCCCGACTACAGTGACCACCACTGGAAGCTGAGTCTTCTCTCTGCCCTCCGCACGCGGCCACAGTGCTGAGCGTGCACTAGCTAGCAGGAGGCACAGACTCATCTGAGGAAAGACTCCAGAAGGCAGTGGTCTCAAGTTCTAAGAAGCTCAAACCCCTTGCCTGTTTCAACAAAGACTCTGCCAAAGGTCAACTATTTAATTATTTTATTCTAAAAAAAAAAAAAAAACTAAGTATCTTTTATTTTTCAAATTTACACCACCATAAATTATTGAATTAAAGCAGTTCGCTTGTTTGTAACCTCCCTTCAATAGTAGCTATTGAAATTTATATCCTGCATTATTTAAAATTTTATGTTGATATATAAGCCTTGCTGAACACTTTTTTAAAATTGTTAATGAGGAAATCCCACAGAGAGGAGAGAAGGTAATTCTATTAAATCCAAAAGAGCCTAAAATACTATTATAGCCATTTGAGCTATCATAAGAAAGACAACTTAGCAAGTAAAATTTCCTTCCTACCTATGGTCACAGTTGCTAGTGGAAATAACTCTAAATTGATGCACAGTATCTAAGGGGTATTAGTTATATTAAGCAGAGACTACAAACTCAATTACCTACAGGGGCTAAGCAGGCCATGGAAAGGTACAGGGAGGCTGGGCCAGCCTGGGGCAGGCTGGAGAAACAAGCTCCCAGCAGAGGGACCACCACTCTTCCACACTGCCACAAGGAAGATGGGCCCAGGCCCACAGACCTTTGATTTTTCACGAAGAGCTAGAAATCTGGATTTTGTTTCAAAATCCACCCATTTTTAAATGTTGGTCACTAATGTAAACATCTTAAAATACTATGAGTGCTGAAGAAAACACATCTGCAAGCCAGATGCAGCCAGGGGGTAGAGAGTTTTCAACCTCTGCCTAAAAGTATCTATGTGTTTTTCAAATGGTGAATTTGGCTCACTTTTATTTTCAGAAAGATGGGAAGAGACAGAGCAATGGTACAGAATGGAGACAAAAAACAAAACGGTCAAGTAGCTGCTATTAAGAAAATATTTCTAACATATTTGTGAAGACAATGGTAGCTGTTTATATCAAATTCTAAGGAAATTTTTTATATTTATTTAGCTATACAAGGCACAAAACTTGGAGAGGGAGAATTTCTCAGGTCTAGAGTAAATAATAACTCAGTGCATTCCTGACAGTTTACTGTCAATAAACCTCTAAGAACTTCCTATCAGGTATTGTTTACCATAAACATTTTAAACAATAGTGACCATGGAAATTATGGCTCTTCTTTGCCAGGTGCTGTCCAGTCATTTGGTACCCAGGGTCATCAATGTGGGTCATGCATTCACTAGACAAGATTCCAATAAAGGCCAACGTGATAAACCTCTTTCCAAAACAAAAAACAAAACAACAAAGGACATAGACTCAACATCATAAAATTGTGCTCCAGCATTTTTTTTCAAAGACAAAACAACAACAGATACACTTGTACTACTAATAATATCTGGACATAACGTGCAATTCAAAAAGCAGTTTTCTTATATAGCATCTCCCTTTCATCACAGCCTGCATTTTAGACTCTATATCTGCTCCAAAGTCTTCTTAGAGTTATTATTAACAACAATACTTTGACAAACAACAACAATAACAGATAATAAACATTTGGTGTTTTCTACATGCTAGTCACAGTGCTAAGCATGTTTTCATTCCACTCTCACAAGAACCTTATAAAGGTTATTCTAATGATTACAATCCCATTTTACAGATGAGAAAATGGAGGCCAAGGGAGCTTGGTGGGTTTGTCTTAAGTCACAATGCTAGACAGACATGGAGCTGACGTTCTGAAGCAGGTGGGCCTCCAGAGCCTGAGACCGGTGTGCTGAATGCCCCTTGAAGGAGGCGTCTTAGAGGCCAGCCGCACTTTAAGCCCATCTCAGTTTGCTGCTGGCAAATGTACCTAGGGTGTGGCTAACATCCCCCTTCTCTTCCTCCCACATCCACTTTCCCCATTTGGTCAGAAGCCATTTAAAAATTTTATTTTTCCCAGTCAAAAACAGTATGAGTCAGTTGAAGCTCAGCCAGCCTGGCCCTAGAGAGCACTGGAGGCCTGGTGAGGTGCCCTAGGGAACTGGGCTTCCCCTGCTGCCAGGCCCCTGCCCAGCTGGCTAGAATCTAGGTAGGGTTTTCACATCACTGCAATCTCAATGAGGTCTGGGAAGAGTGTCCTGGTAGTCATAACAACCCTGTGAAGACACCAAGGTACCAAAGTGAGGGGTAGGGGAAAAGGGAGTGCCTTCAGATCAGGAGGGGAGAAGACTTTGCCAAGAGCTATGATAGATCCACTATTCAAAGCCCCATGTTAGACCTCTGAGAGATGGAGATATAGCAGGGGGATAAACAATACAAATAAAAACACCATGCATGAAAAAAGCACACATCCACACATACATGCACACACACACAAACTGCACCATGAAGCAGCTTCTCTTAAGGTAATGACCTCGGGCTCTCCCTTAGTCTCCTATAGGGCCATGAGCCCTGACTGTACAAAGTACTGCTCTGCCACAGAAACCAAAGTCCAGGGCACATGGACCATCATGACTCGCCATGGGCAGTCATCCTCAGAGTGTGTGCAGATCAAGAAGACCAGGAGAAGGGCAGCTGGTTCTGCCCTGAGAGGCAAAGGGAGCCCCTTTCCTTAAAGAAGGGCAGCAAAGGGGTTGTAAGATAGAGAAAAGAGCAAAGGGAGTGGGCAGAAGGAACAGACCTTAACAAGGCACAGATGTTTCCTCAGCACAGCTGGCTCTGGTGCAGAACCATGGAAGCGAGGGTGAGGGCCAAACCCCAGGCACGTACCCAGTGAGCTCCAGAAAGGTGGAGGCCTGGGCTGGCTCTTTTATGGTCCTAGCCCACACTCCTGTGATGCAAAAGGCAAGAAGCGGCTGTGGGCAAGTGGGCAGTCCCACAGGCTCTCGGTGAACTCCACGCTGAGCACCTGTCTAGAGTCCTAGGTATTCCCGCCATCCTGGGGCTCAAAGGGGCTGCCCAGCAAGGGAGCGAACATTCATTCATCAAATAACCACATGAACAGAGGTCATGACCTCCGTGACAAGTGTTGAAAAGGACAGACTGCAAGGACCTGGAGCAGAGGGAATGGCAGTGTAAAGAAGAAAGGGTCAGAGCAGAAATCCACAGCCCAGCATCTGGGATAAACTCCTACTCTATCACCTACTCAATGGGTCAAGGCCTCAGTTTCCTCACACAGTGTCTTTGGGATAATGATGACATTTACCTCAGCCAACATCTACCAAGCCCCTAATACAAAGTAGCTACCCATGAAGCATTCTAACAGTGCCTGACACAAGGTGAGCAGCCCATAAGCGCCAGATGCTGGCCTGGGAATGGTGAGGACAAGCCCTAGCCTTCTTATCAGTGAGGTGGGAGGGCTTCTGAGGAGGAGGCAGGCCAATCAGCTGAGTTCCAAAGGGTGAACAGGCATAAGCTAGGCAAACCAGGCGAAAAATGCATTCCAGGCTGAGGGAAAAGCGTATGGAAAGTCCCTACAAGGGGAGGCAGCATCACAAGCATTTCCAGCCAAGGAAAGCAGCTCCAAGAGCCTGCTGGAGGGCCCTGGTCTGCAGGACACCTCGGGGCTGAGAATGGCTCTCTTCCGAAAAGCTTTCCTAGATTACTGTGAGCCCCCAAATAAAAGCTGCACTCTTGGCACAACTTCTTAGGTCTCTGGCAGAGTTAGGAAGTGAAGAAGACACAACAAGCATCAAGCTTAAGGCCCTGAATGAAAACATGAGAGTTTATGTGCTATTGGCTAGGTGCATTGTGCTAGCTCCCATGCAAAGTACAGACACTGACTTGGGACCCCTGAGGTCAGAGCTTCTTCCTATTTGTTAGACTCCTCAGTATTCACTGGGGAGTTCACAAGGTTTAAAACAAAGACAAAGAGGCCCTCAGGCACCTCCATGAAGGGCCACTAGGTATACTCACCCTTCAAGAAAAGCATTCTCAGCTGGATTAAGCGGGAAAAAGGCTGTCAGACGGTGGTTGGCAAGAATAGATATTCTGGCTAATTTAGGAAATTTGGGATTCATCCAGGACCAAGGTGGGTGGACCTCGTTCCTGAGAATTCCTTGATGGATTATTTTTCATTTTGAATTGCTATTATCGGTCCATCAACAACAAGAGCTAAAAAAATAAAAAGTCAGGGGCAAAGAATACAGAGAAGAGACATTTCTGAGGTCTCAGCATGCTGGGAGACACAACAGGCAGTCACAAACTCAAGCCCAACACAACTTGTCCTGCACTCAAAGCTGACAAGAAGAGCGCCCCAATAAACCCAATGGCCAATGAACCTCCCATTTCAAGTACATTTTATCACATTATAAATCTGTTGCTTGACTGCACAAACAGACCAGTCCTCACTCTTTCAACAAAAACTTCCTGAGCCAGGTAAACTATGCTGGCACTTAGAACAGAGAGAGACAGAAAGAGAGACGGAGAGAGAGAGAGAGAGCGCGCACGCGCGTGCGAGAGAGAGAAAGTGTGTATGTGTGCGCGCGTGTGTGTATGTGTGTGTGGTCTCCACCCTTAAGGAGCTCAGGTTGCTGAGCATAACAGATAAGTAAATCAACAGTAACACCTTATGATAAGTGCTTTGCAAGAGAGAAAGACATGAGGGTGTTCTGGGAGCCAGGAGGAAGGTCATTTCCAGGTCATGGAGAGGTGCTGGGTAGGGAAGGATGGTGTCCTGAAGAGTTGGGGGAAACTGGAGTTGAGTTCCCAAAGTGTGAACAGGGACCACGCCATTCCCAGGAGAGGGCCCAGCACTGCAAAGACACTAGGAAGTGATGGCTGTTGGTAACTGGGCTGAGGTTAGAAATGTGAGTTAGGGAAAAAGGAAAACCCAAAGCGGAGTGGGGGTGGGGGGGGCAAAAGTTACAGGGGGCCAAAAGCCAGATGACGAGAAGACTGTAGGCCCACCGAAGGGGGTTAGCTCTTACATTCTAAGCAATGAGGAGCTCTTGGAGAGTTTTAAGCAGAAGAGAGCTCTGATCAGACGTGTGTTAGAAATACGTTGATAGGAATGTGGGCAGTGGAGTGAGGGAGGAAAAAGATGAACACAGGATGACCAATTAAGAGGCTGTCATAGAACAAAATGATGAATCCTAAACACAGGAGTGGAGAGACAGAGAAGAACAGAGTTAACAAATTAGAAGATGAGCTCTTCAGGATGTGATAACCAAAGGAACATGAGGGAAAAGACAAGGCCAGGATGACTCCTGAAGCAGAAGCAACTGAGGGGTGTGGACCAAGCAGGCAGCACAGGGAGAAAGATGCATGTGGCACTCCAGAGGGGACAGACAGGTTGAGGTGCCCTCAGGGCAGACCACTAGGAATGTGGACTGGGAGGAGGTTCAGGCCGGATATGGAAATCTGGGTGTCTTCGAGACAGGGGTGAGTGGTGGATGAGCTCACCCAGGGAGGATGTCAAGGATGACGTGAAAGGGACCAAGCCAAACCAGAAACTAAGGACAAAGAACCGAGAACCAGCAGAGCAGGCTGTGGAGGCTGGGATCTGAGCAGCTGGAGGAGAACTGGGAGCCGACCCAGGAGAGGCACGCTCAGCAGAGCTGAAGAAAGCGAGGCCTGGGGTGGGAGTCCTCACTGCAGGGAGCAGTCAGCTGGGCATTAGCAATGGCAGCCAAGCAAAATAATTAAATCTGTAGTCACCCCAAGAGGAATTTTATGGATTTTACCCCCAAACAAGCTCACTGTCTCACTTCTTGGACAGGCGTTTCCCTCTTCACCCTGGTCTCACTGTCTTTTATTTCAGAGCATAATCATAGCTGATGTCACATTCTACATCTCACACATGTAGACGTCTGCTTCACAACAGCAGAGACCTTGTCCTGTTTCACCTCTACAACCATGGTGCCAAGAGCAGTGCCTGAGAGGCTAAGCACCTTTTACCAAGTCCTTTGGTTCATTTGAAGCAATAAATAATTAGTGAGTACATAACATACTACATGCCAGATTCTGTGCTACAATGCTGGGGATACAGTGAAAACCAAGACAATCCAATAGGAGCCTGCCTTTGGAGCTCAAAGCTGGAGGTAACTGGAGAGAAATGCCAAGAGTTTAAACAAAAATGACATTATAATTGTCATAATGCTAGGACTGGATTCTGACTCTCATGCCTTCTAGTGCTATTTTCTTTCCAAGCCCAAGGCTGCTGCCTTCAACTAAATTTTATCTGGGGAAACAGTTAAAGTAAGTGTTTGAGGTTTGGCCTTAGTCTCTTCCAGACTTCCCACACTTCTTCTGCCCTTTCAATAGACTCCTAAGAAGAGGAAACACCCACTACAGGCTCTGAATATTTAACCTGAGGGACTCAATCTATCTCTAGTCCTTCTACATTAGTAGGAGGAAAAATTCCAGACACAGGCGAGAAAAAGCAGGAAGTAGCATAAGCCAGGGATTATACAGACCTGGGTTCAAATCCCTTGTAACCTTGCATAGGTTACTCAACTAAGACTTATTTCTGGCTGAAATAAGAATACTGTTAATAATTCTCCCCACATAGGTCATTGCAAAGATGAAATGGGATGATACACAATAGCACTTACCACAGGACTTAGTACATAATGAGAGTTCAATAAATCATGGCTCTAAACCAGTTACACCTGTTGCTTTTATTACCAGCTCTCTAACTGCTATATTCACACAAAACCAAGTCAAAAACTACTTAGAATTCAAACCAAAGAAGGTACACTCAAAATACTCAGAGCACAAATTGATACGTAATTCAATCATGAGTGGAGGAATTATCCTCAAGTCCCCATATTTGGACAGACTCTGCAGTAAGAAGGTTTATTTCAATTTTTGGTCCACTCTATTTTCTCCTCTAATTTATACAACTGCAACTACTCCCCCAACAGATCACATCTTGTCTCATGGCAAGGGTCCAAACATGGGCTGGATTCCGTGGTGCAAGTTGTGGCAGAGTTATGAACACCACACCTCAAAAGGGAGCATAAGAATACAATCACAAGCCTACAGTACACACAAACTCCCAAACATAGCTTGGCTCCAAAGAAGGAAATGAGAACTGGTCACAGCATGCTTTGCCTGCCTCAAAGCTAAAGCAAAGGTTATTCTGACAAGCAAGTATCTTAATCTTATGTATCTCCCTTCTTTTACTACCCAAACTTGCTATGAGTGGTCTATTTTTGTAACATCTCAATTCTTTATCCTTCATTTATGTCCAACTCCATGTAACCTGGCTTCCTCTTTCCTTCCCCTTCTGTGACATTATATTCCTCAAGGCCATCTGCAAAGACCTTGTCACAAATTCAGCAGCCTCCCTACAGGTCCCTTCTCCCTGGTCTCCCCATTTTCTTCCCTTCCTGGGACTCTCCACCATGGCCTCTGAGTCTCTTCCATCTTCTTCCTATCCCAAAGTTATGCATGTTCCCCATAATCAACCCACTGCTCATCTTGGGGAGACCATGTTTAATCCTATGGCTTCCATTCTACATCTCTAGACTTAATCTTCTCAGGCTAGGCCTCAGCCCTGCATTTCCAATTCTCTGCTGGACATTTCTTATGGATGATCACTGTTATCTTGAATTCAACATATCTAAAACCAGATGCATCAGCTACTCCTCTCCACCCCCAACATCTACATTTCTGTCAACGATACCACTGTGAACAAGCAAGTCTAAACTTTCATCCTCTTTGACTCTCTAAAGTCTAAGAGACTGAAAACACTATTGGTTCTCCCTTTGCAGTATCTCCTCCATTGAACCTTTGCTTCCATTTTCACTACTGCTCACCGACAAGACCTCATGCCTGAATGACTACTGCCTTCCAAAAGGGGCCCATGCCTCTTGTCCAGCTATCAGATGGATGCTCCTAAAATGTAAACATCACTTCTGCCACTTCACTTCTTTGCCCAAAATAACTTCAATGGCTTCCCACTGCCTTCAGGATAAAGTCTATGTGCCTTAGCCAGGCTTTTAGGGTCTAGAAAAGGAGTCTGTAAACTACATCCCGCAGGCCAAATCCAGCCCACCACCTGCTTCTGTAAATAAATTTTACTGGAATACCGCCACACCCATTCATTTCCATATTATCTATGGCTGCTTGCATGTTACCACAGCAGAGTAGAGTAGCTGTGACAAAGACCACATGGCCTACGAAGCCAAAAATATTTAGCATCTGGTCCTCTACAGAAAAAGTTTGCTGATGGACTAGAATCATCAGATGCCAGCAGATCGCACCACAGTTCTTGCCCATGACTCCTTTCGATGAAGATTTTGCTCCTATAGGACTGCTGCTAAGCCCACTTTTTTTACACCTCACCTCTATGTTCTCAAGCCCTGAAAATCTTCTTTCACTCCTCCCTGGAGTGTTTTCAATCTAGCTTGCCCTTCAAAACAGAGCCAAAGCTCCACCTCTCCATAAGGCCAGCTGCATCCATCCCCCGCACCCCTTGGTTCCCCTCCTGTGGCCTCCCTCTCTGCATCTACCACAGAAACCTACAGTGAGATTTCACTTTTCCTACGTACCCCTGCAGCCTGCCCTACAGGCTTCTCCAGGTCCAGGACTGGTAACCTCCACAAAGAACTTGCCAATGATAACTACCTTGCCTTTCATTCCAAATACCAATCCTCAATAGCATAATTTGGTAAGAAGGCATCAAACAAACTTACCAATGAAGGCCCAGGATTCCACATTGGAAAAGTTAAGCTTGGGTCCAAACGTATACACTCTAGCCAGCACCACCTAAAAGCCAATGAAATAAAAGTTTAGCTTTAAATTCACAGCACCCAACATGTTTTGATTTACCATACTCCTGGGATGCCCATTTCTGCTTCTTTGCCTAGAAAATCCCTGCTTGTCCTTTAAATCTACTGGACAGTTTTTACCTATAAGCCTCCCCAGTATTCCAGGCAGGCCAGGCAGCCCCTCCTCTCAGCACCCATGGAACTCTGGTGGCATGCCTATGGTAACACATGGCACATTGTGGCATAACTTCTTGTTCAGGAAGGAGAGGGGGTTTCTCTACACTGTAGGCTATTCAAGAGAAGAGATCTATTAAGTTCACCCCATTCCATACCCCCAACTTCCTAGAACACTACGGGCACTTAGATGTTCCTCAATAAATACTTGTAAAATGGATGGAAAAATAACCTACTCAATTCATTAAAACATGCTTAGATATCTAACATTCGGCTAGGCCAGAATTTTCACCATAAAAATGAACACCTCAACCCCACTGCCTTTAACAGGCAATGGTTTAAACAGGAAGGACTAATGAAATTAATCTAAATACTCACCTTTGGAATGACACTCCCCTGGGCAGAAACCACCAGAGGCTCCCAGAATCTAAGAAGGCAGGCCCAACTCCACAGCCCAGGATGTTGGGCCTGCAGCAATTGGCTCAGCTGCAGTCTCAGCTTACTTGGTTTCCCTCTGATAGACCCTACCATCCAGACAAACAGGACTGGTAGTTCCCAAAACCCTCTCAGCTGGACATCTTCCTCCACTCTTCTCCACATTACCTCCATCTACTGAAATGGCGCATCCATTTCAAACATCATATCCCAGACCAAGTTCATGATGGGGCCCCAAAAAGTGTTTTTTAATCTCTCTCCATTTTTAATCGTGAGAAAATACATGTCACACAAAATTTACAGTCTTAACCATTTTTAAGTGTACAGTTCAATGGTATTAAGTACCTTCATATTGTTGTTCAACCATTACCACCAGCCATCGCCGGAACTCTTTTCATCTGCAAAAAACAAAACTCTATACCCACTAGACAACAACTCTCTCTTCCCTCCTCCCCGCAACCCCTGGCACCCAATAAGTTTTTGTCAAAAGAATGAATACATAAATTAATGAATATATGAATGAATGTGACTCAATCCTCCCCACAAAAGCCAGAAGCACTGTTTCCTTCTGCTGGATTCCCATGGTACTATCTTCACATCTTTTTAGATTTATTTCAATAAATCTTAAATGATCCATTTTTGCAAAATTATATTCTCCTTCTGGAAAGGAACTATGACTTATTTGCAAAGTTAAACTTAGGTCCAACAGCATGCATTAGGCCTGTCTCGCATGTTGCTAGATCCATCGGTCAAGTCTCAGTCCTTACCTTGCAGCTTTGACACCATTTAATCATGCCCTCTAGCGCTCCTGGTTTTCCACCCACCTCACCGGCTGCTCCTTCTCTTTGCTTATTCTTCTTTATCTCCCCACCTCTTATGTCAGAGTGTTCAGTCCTTGTTTTCATCTCTTCTCTGTCACTCCCTTGGTGATCTCAACTAGTCCCTTGGATTCACACGTATCACCTCCATGCTGATGATGCTCAGATTTCTCTCCGAGCCTGGACCCCTCCTTTGAACTCCTGACCAGGATATCTAACTGCTTGTGTCAAGTAAGAAGTAGATGGGAGCTTTGTGTAAGACACGGTGAAAAAACACAGACCCTTGACCTGCTCCTCCCAGAGTCATATCTGCTTCATTTTAAGACAACATTCTTCCAGCTGCCCACACCAAAAATTTGGGAGTCATTTTCATCTCCTTTCTCTCTCACTCTGTATCTAATCCTCACTAAAACTGGTTCTTACCTTTAAAATGTATTCAGAATGTGACCATTTCTCACCACCTCCACCGTCCCCATCCTAGATTGCTGCGATAGTCTCCTAATTGGTGCCCTGCTTCCCTGCTGCTACTCTTGGAGTCACTCTACCTCCACCCATACTCTATTCTGAACAGAGGAGGAAATCTGGTGCAACATGAATCAGATTGTGTCATTTCTTTCCTTAAATCCCTTAAAAGCCTTCCCAGCAAGAATGATGTCAAAAGGACAAACGTGCCTAAAGCAGACTCACAGGCCTCGGGGCAGGCTGGGGGCAGGAGAGTCAGTCTCCAAGCCAGAGTCCTCCTCTCCCCCACCTACTTCTCCACTGGCAGTCCTGACTGTATCACCTATCATCTGATTTCACAAAAAAGGAAGCTCTTTAAAGGGAGGGAAATCCAATCAATCAGCTTCCTCTTCCAGCTGGATACCACAAGAAGCCAACAACACTAACACTTCTGAAGAAGCAATAAGGTACATCGAGTATGCCAACACCTAATAATGTTTCCAAAGATCTAAGCCTTCCAGAGACTCATTCTTTATGCCCTTGGTGGCAGTGGGGAATCTTCCATAAGACCCCCTTCTCCCTGCCTCCATCTGGCCACCAAGTCTTGCCTGTCTAACATCTCTAGGACTCTATCCCTGTCCTCTACCTCACTGATGCTGTGGCTGGAGGTGAAGTGCAAATAAAGTAAGTCAGGACTCTAAGCTAGTTTAGGCATCATCAGTGCTCCTTGGAGCTATAGCAGTGGCCTCCGAACCTATCTCAACACCTCTTATCATTCACTTCCAACCACAACCCCATACAGTGTCCAAAATGATTTTAATGAAACCTAACTTTGATCAAGTCCCCTGCTTTAACCTCTATGAAGAGTTCCTGCACCGCCATACTATATATTCTTCACAATCTATTATAGTAAGCCATGGTAAACAGTCTTTTTTATCTTTCCTAGATGCATGTTGTCTGCCTTCTCCTTTAAAAGACTCTGGTTGCCCCAAAGGGGGTGCGCAGACGATCCGGCCTAGATTAGAACTCTCTACTCCCTTGCAACAGTGATGGGTCCAAAGGCAGGCACATCACCAACCTGGGCCAATCAGAGTCTTTCCCCTAAACTGATACCTAGATGTAGAGAAAGGCTCTCCCCCTTCACTGGGATTGTAAACTGAGGCTGCTGGCAGCTCTACCCCCTCACGCAGAGCAGCCTGTCTGCAGTAGAGAGGTCTGATGCCAACACACAAAGAACAGAAGGCAAGGAGCCAACTGGACCGCTGGCAGCATCAACTCGCATTCCAGAACTTCTTTCTTTTGTGCACTCCTACAGCATCCTTCCCAGTCATGGGACCAGTAACTACCCACTTACGCCTCAGCTAGCTGGAGTCCCAACAGGCCTATCACGCCGTTTTCTGTATCTGTGCCTTTTCCCACGTTGTTTCCTCTGCCCAGAAAGCACACTCCCTGGATTTTTATCCAGCAGCCAAACTTCCTCTGTGGAGCCTCCCCTGAGGGGAAGCACAGTCCAGTCTTCCAGATCTGCTCTACAATGCCTAGAATACACCCCTCTGCCATGCTTAGACCCCTCCCTCTGTCTCTGTAATCTCAGAGCTAGCTAGCTGCTCAAGCTAGAAACCTCAGACCAACCTAGTCTCCTTGCACTTCCTCACTGTCCTGATGGAACTTCCTGTCCTTCCCTTCTGCTGCAGTTCTACTGTCACGGCCAGGACCTCAGGACCTTCTGCTTGGACGTAGGCAGCAGCCACCTGGGCTCTCTCCACTCCCCCTCTTCCCATCCCCCTCCCACTGCTGTCAGGGCTGGGCCTCCATGGCCCTCCTGCACCGACAGAATGGAGCCCTTGCATCTAAACTAGCCCCGACCTATATGCTCCAATTTCCCCCAACCACTTCCACTCCCAGCAAGATGGAGCAGGTGCACTTTCACCGATTCCACCTGCTAAGAACAACGAAAATCCCTGGGCATTCTATGCTAGATGACTATAAGAAGACTCCAAAGGGCAGACTTCCAAGAAGGCAGACCAGCTGTGACCTCAGGACTCAAGGAACAACACAGTGGTGAGCTTCCTGCATTTCCTTTTCTGCATATAGCTCAGACTTGGAACTGAGGAGACCGGCAACCCAGAAATGCCAAGGAGCACAAAGAGAAAATACCCCAACAAATCTCCCTTTCAAGACAGAGAACTTGTAGATTATAACCACTGTATTTCAGCCAAACACCACACACACACACACAAAAACCCACAGTCCTACTCACAACCATGCCAGCAAAGTGCAAGTGGCATCTACAACAAACCCACAGCTGACCTTACATTTCATGGTGAAAGACTGATGCTTTCCCCAAGACTAAGAACAAAGCAAGGATATGCACTCTCAGCACTCTTGTTCAACACAGGACTAGAAGTCCTCGCCACCACACTCAGGCAACGAAAGGAAATAAAAAACATACAGATTGGAAAAGATGAAATGAAATACTCTCTATTTGCAAGTGATATGACTGTCTATGCAGAAAATCCTGAGAAATAAACAAAAAAAAAAATTCTATGACTAATTAGTGAGTTTAGTAAACATGTAGGATACAAGATAAAAACCCAAAAATCTATTGGATTTCTACATACTAGCAATGAACACATGGATACCAAAATTTAAAATACAACCCCATTCGCAATCAGTAAAGAAAAAACAGAAATAACTATAATTTCTCTCAGCTAACCATTCTGTGGTTTAGCCACTTGAGGCCGTCTGTGCCATGAGGGCAGGGATGATATATTGTTTTGCTCTCCGGTGAAATAAAATACCTAGCGGGGACCCAGCATCTAGTAGGTGTGCACTATTTGTTTTCACCGCTCACGTCCTGCCATCTCTAAGATGAAACTTCTTCCCCATATGCTCCTAGTGAGATCATGGTCTATTAAAAAGTCCCATCTCCAGCTTCAGCCTTGGCAGGTCATGACTGCCAAGGAAGTACGTGGGAAACAGTTTCCGCTCCCACTCTCAAACACATGTGGGTTGTTACCCTTCAGCCAGGGTGTCACCAGTGTTTGTAGATGGCAGGCATTGGAAGTAGACTCCAGTAGGCATATCTCACCCCCCTAGAGGGCACACTCAGTCTCTCCCATGTCCCTCTAAAGGGGTCCCAAGGTTTGACCCCAGAGAAAGTGAGACAATTCCCAGTGCTGCCTCACCTCTGCTGTGTGCTAGGAGGGATTCCAGGTGCCCTCCCTGTGTCTGAAAGCTTAGTCATGAATGGGAATTGCCCATCTGTGCTGAAAAAAGTACTGCAGACTGAAAGAAGTTATGGAGGACAGGTCAGGGCCCAGAGAACACTCAGATATCTTTTTCCAAAAAATTTCCCCTCTTGCTTCTGAGGGTAGGAAGTGAGACTAATACTCATTAGGCAAAGCCAAAACCTCAGAATTATCTTGGCTCCTTTCTTTCCCTCATGCCCCACTACCAATCCCACAGCAAAAGTTACTGGCCCACCTTCAGAACAGATCTCAAATCTAATGGCTTCTCCCCACCTCTATCACCCCAGCTCAGGGCCAAACCTTCCGGTCACACACCCGGATAACAACCACAAATGCCCGCTTCTCCCCTGCATCCCCCTTGCTCCCTCAGTCCACTCTCAACACAGCAGCCAGAGTGAGCCCTGTGAGACATGCCTCAGATGCTGTTGTTCCTCCTTCAGAACTCTATGTTCTGGCTCCTCCTGCCATTCCCAAGGCAACCAAATCCTTACAGAGACCCCGGTGGCCTGACCCCCACAACTCCATGTCCTCATCTGCTCCCACTCTCCTTCTCTCCTCCCCACTCCATGCCAGCAGCCTTTGTCTTGCTGTTCCTTTTGCATAAAATACTCTTCCTCCAGCTAAACACATAGTTCACTTCTCCACCTCACTCACTGCAACACAAAACATGCCATGAGTTCACCAGAACTCACTTCCTTTTTTAGGGGGCACATGGCTAGACTTCCTTTGCCAGACTCCCTTGCAGTCAGGAGTGAACATGTGACTGAATTCTGGCCAGTGGGTGGGAGGGAGGTATGTTTCCTCCAGATTGGCCCATAAAGCCTTCCTCACAAACTGCCCTCTTCTCTTCTTCCTCACGCTCCATCATTTGAATGGAAAGGAAGCTAAAGCCCTTGAAGAAGGCAGAGACACAAGATAAAAGGAGTCTAGGTCTCTCAATGACTGCAAGGAAGGCTGCCTGCTAACCAGGAGCAGTCAGTTTGGAATTTTTCTGCACAGAAGTGCAGTTTTGTTGTGTTGCTACACTGAGATTTGGGGGTTTGTTTGTTAACCTAACAATTTGTTGTACTTTCAATGAGGCCTTCTTTGACCACTCTATTCAAAATCCTCCCACTTCCCATCTGACCTCCTTGCTTCATTTTTCTCCATAGTTCTCATTACCACGTAGCATAACGTGTATGTCATTTATTATATGATCTCTATCTCCCCAAGTTAGAATATAAGCTGAAGGTGGGAGTTCTGCCTTTTTTCCCTTTGCTGTACACCCTGGGTCTGTAACAGTTCTCAGCCAGTTGCAGGCAATCATTTGTTGCCAATGAATGAATGAATGGAGCACATGGACTCCAAGGTTCGAAAGGCTCACTGAGGCCCAGCTCTGCCATCTACTAGCTGTGTGACCTGGGGTAACTTACTCTACCCCTTTAAGGCTCATCTTCTTTATCTGTAAAATGGGGGAAGTAACAGTACCTACCTCAAAGAAATTGGGAATAATTAAGATCACGAACATAATGCCTTAGCTTAGTGCCTGGTAACTGCTCAGGTTCTGTACATGACGACTGCTATCGTTAATCAGCTTGAGGCCAGAAGACAAGACTGGGTTTCAGGTCCTAGCACGGTCAGTGGCAGGGCAACATTTCAGAGAGGAAGAGGCTGAATGGATATTTACATGCATAAATTCTTCCAGAAGAAATCAAGACAAACACCTAGGTAGTGAGATTCAAAAGCTGCCTAAAAGTTCTCAGTAAATTGCCAACAATCAGAGGAACCTGCCAAGTGGGGGCAGGGGCGATGACAAGTGTATGTGGAGTCTGCAGAAAAGTGCTGCTTGTGGAGAGAGCACCACCCAGATGACGAGAGATCACTTTGTGCCTTTTAAGAAACAATTTTCACAGCAAAGCTCAAGAAAAGAGAGAGGCCTCTTGCATCATGGGGACAAGGTAATAGGGCTATAAAAATGGAACTCAAATAAACCACACACAGAGCCCACATGGGCCCTATTTTCCAGGGAAAATAGCAATTGCACAGCATTTAGATGGGGGAAGTCACACTTGTGCCTCAGCACAGCAAACAGCTTTCAAAAATCATTAGGCTGCAGAAAAGTCACCAGGTTTGCCAAATTAGCAGTGCCAGCTCTCACCTGCCTCCTCTGTCACACTTACCTCTTTCTACAGATAAGAGGACAGGGACAGTGATACTCATCAACAGCTATGATCCCCCAGGAACACGCAGCACCCTGCAGCCAGGATAGGACGCCTCAGCAGCTCCAGCCTGGGTCACCCTGCTGCCCCTCTCCCGACGCCCTCACAGCTTTCTCCTTGGCCCAGACCTATTCCTCAGGTCTCACCTCCTGGGATTCTCTGCAGCCCTGCGCCTCACTGACAAAATTCTTAAAGCTCGTCTTCCTGTGGCCCCTCACGGCTCTCACCAAACCCTCCTCCCATCCCCACCTCTCCAATCCCCCTCATCTCCAGCTCTGGTCTCTTTTCCACCTCTGTATTCCTGAATGTTGATAATCCCAGCCTCTAAACATATGGCATCTGTCCATCTTTCTGGTTCTAGTGACTGTTCTTTCCCCAAATCAGAGGCAGGACAGCTTCATGGTCAGAAGCACAGAGCCTGGAGCCAGATGAAATTGGTCTGATCTTGGCTCCACAGCAGTGTGATACTGGGCAATTAATTCATTGCTATATAACTTAGCTTACTCATCTGTAAAATGGGGTAATAACAGTACCTCATTTGGTGGATTACGTGAGTTACTACATATAAAGCTCTTAGAACCATGCCTGGCACCTGATACTCTCCATAAAGTGCTACTATGCCCATTACTACAGGCATCCGATTCTTCAGCCAAATCCCAAACATTGCCCCATGTCCTTCCATCTCTATCTCCTCTACTCAGGCCTTTTACCTTTGCTGAGAATGTCCAGCCTCCATTTCAGCCTGTCCTTCAAGGTGTTGACAAACGCAACCAGTTCCATAAAACCTTTCTTGATTCTCTTGCCCCTTAGCCCCATCCTGCCCAGCAGTGAGGCAGAACTCCCTTCTCTAAAAGGATGGAGCTGACTTCTCCCAGGGCCCCCTTCTTAATCTCCCTTGAATAACCATTGCTTTATCCTTCCCACTCCCTGGTCATGAGCTTCTCAGAAACACGGGTGCATGGGGTTCTTTCTCCCTAAAGTTTTATTCCTTGCAACCTTATATAGTGTAAACATTTGCTGGTTTAAACTGAAATGCAAAGCTTACAGCCCAAGTCTACATAATAAGCCACCAGAGACTGAAACAATAAAAACAACAACAGGCCGGGTGTGAGGGCTCACGCCTGTAATCCCAGCACTTTGGGAGGCCGAGGCAGGTAGATCATGAGGTCAGGAGATAGAGACCATCCTGGCCAACATGGTGAAACCCCGACTCTACTGAAAATACAAAAATCAGCTGGGTGTGGTGGTGTGTGCCTATAATCCCAGCTGCTCGGGAGGCTGAGGCAGAAGAATCGCTTGAACCAGGGAGTCAGTAGTTGCAGTGAGCCAAGATCGCACCACTGCACTCCAGCTTGTTGGCAGAGCGAGACTCTATCTCAAAACAACAACAACAACAACAAAAAAAAATCAGCAAGTCAGAGGAAGCCTTCCTCATCGCTCCAAAGCCAACACATACCTCAGGCTCAAAAGCAGTACTGGGGACCAAGTCAGTGCTGTTTGTCAATTTCATTCTAGTTATTTCCTAATGACCAAAAAATCAAATCCTTTCAGCAAGTCTACAACCTGCTTCCACTACTAAATGGCATTTCCAGAGAAGCTCACTCGCAATTAAGGAGACGTGTTTTTTCTCGGAAATCTTATTTACTATTTCTTGTTTTAGGGCATTTCTAAAAATATCCTTAAGAAGAGATCACTGTTTATTTTATTTTGTTATGTTTTCATCAGACGCAGGAATACAGATCTCTTTGATTTTCACAGGTAGATTGCTCCTTCCAAGGATTTATTGGCTCCTCTCCACACTCAGGAATAAACAAGTCACGAGTTACTTGTATACACACAGCCTTTCACTTACGACTAATTTCATGTCACTGTTTCCCTGCTTCCTCATTCATGAAAACCCCAACAAAGATGATTCCTAGCATTTTAAGTAAACTTTTTATATATCCTCATGACATGCTTCTTGAAAAAAGAAATTCTGATTCTCTATTAAATCTTGGGCCATTGCCATTAGCTAGACAAATGCCAACTAATGAAATGATTCCATAATACACAGAGATGACTTACGTAGCATTAGCTGAAAGAGCAAAAATTAGAAGCAATCTAAATGCTCCATAACAAGCTCATGGCTTATGAAAACATTCCCATGATAGAATATTATACAGCCATTTTAGATGGCCATAAGGAAGACGAGGGACCCATGGAAAAGGGCTGGGGCATAATGTTAAGAGTAAAGAGGCCACGGTGCAGGGGAAAGGCCAAGATCAGGGAAAGGCCAAGGTCAATTTAGAAATTCCATCCCCAAACAGCCAAGAGGAATGGGAAAGGAACTCTCCCTACGTTTGCAGAATGAATCCATCTCTGGATGAGCGAACAACTTGCAGCCCCTCGGACACTCAATGTCAAGCTTGGCACTCTCCAGTGTGGCCACCAAGCTCCCACCTGAAGGCCCAGCTCTTTCCAAGTCTCTGAGGCTAATGCTGAGCAAAGGCGGGAGGGATTTGCTTGCTTGCTGCTAATCTGACAGGTAAAGAAAGTGAACCAAGAAACTGGGCATCTCAGCCAAGGCCTCTGACTACTCAGCCCCTTGTCCTCTGTTGGTTCAGTTGAAACTCTGCCACCCCGAAGGTGCCTGAGAGCATGGGCTCTGCGTGCCATGTGCAGGTCCACAAGACAACTCCACCTCTGGAAGAGAAAATGACTCAAGAGCTTCTCTCCCAGTGCCCTCTCCCTCACTCCACCACAATCCCCAGTGTGGACCTCTCCTGCCAAATACAAGAGGCCATAGTCATGGCCCTGGAATTATAGTCTCCCCCCGATGGCCCCAAACCACCTACCTAACCATGCCTCCCAAGGCACTCACCCCTCCCCAGGTATGGAAGGGGCAGCTCTCCTGTTTCTTCTGCCACCCCCAGAAGCTATGCTCCCTTCACCAACCCAGATCCCTTACAGGCCAGCTCAAGCCTTTTTTCCTGCACCCTCTTGCCCCAGCCACCTCCAAACACATGGGTCTTACACTGCCTCCCTTGAATGACCCCAACCTCTCAAAACCTGAGTGGCCAAAAAGCCAGACTCTTATATGTGAAACAATCAGGTCACCTAGATGCTGTCATCCAAGAGACTCCTCTCTCCAAAATTTGCTCTAAATGTACCACTGGAGACTCTCATTTAGGTGATTGTCAAGCTCTCCCTTGACACTCCTTGGGAGGGGGCACGAACATCAGACGGCAGTGATGCTGGAGCCAGGCCCCCTTGTAAGGGTCCTAATGGATTAAAGAGCTCTTTCCACCTCCCACAGCCGCCAGCAGCAAGCACTTCCTAAGCTCCCACCACATGCCAGCTGGGGGCACAGACCGCCTGAGATACAAATCTGAACAGGCCAGTCTTTGCCCCACAGGAATTCCAACTGGAACAGGAAAAAGTGTGAGATAAGCCCCACTACTGCAGTGTGATAAATGCCGAGCAGAGAAGGCAAAGTGAAGGGGAACACAGAGCACAGGTGGTGATGATTTAATTCAGCCTCAGAAGGGACTGCAGAAAGGCTCAGAGAAAGCCACATTTGAGCCAGAGCCTGGACAATTAACAGAGACAATGAAAATACTGGCAACCACGTATTGGGTGCTTCCTGTGTGCTGAGTACTGTTTCCAACACTTTACCTGTGTGCATCCAAACTCATTCCCTCATGCATCACTGAGCCCCTACTGCCAGGCACTAATCCAGGCACTGGGGATACAGCAGCGAACAAAAGTTAACACTGGTGCCTGCCTGCATCAAGCTTATGTTCTGTTGAGAAAAAATAAATAAATAAAAATAAACCAAACAAATAAGGAAAATGTATAATATAGTAGATGGTGATAAGTGCTAGGAGAAAAAATAAAGAGAAAGGGAAAAAGGGAACATCTGGGGGCAGTGACCCAGATGGAACAATTTTAAATAGGGTGACATTTGAAAAAAGACCTGAAAAAGGTGAGCTAACTAGCCATACACACCTCTGGGGGAAGAATGTTCCAGGCCAAGGGAGCAGGCAGAAGGAAGAGCTTAAACAGGAAGCATACCTGGTGTGTTTGAAGAACAACACGGATTCCACTGCGGCTGGAGCAGAGCTAGAGAGGGGCAGGCAGGAGCAGCATATACAGCTGTACAAGTTGTGCAATGCATAAATTGGGGAGGAAGCAAGTGCCACTTACATGCACCACAATGAGCTGTGCAGAACTCAGCATGATCAACCATACACCATGGCCCTGGGGTGGGAGATGAGGTCAGAAGTACCACGAAGCTTTGAGGGCCATGGTAAGATTTGGCTTTTCCTCTTACTGGGACAGGAAGCTACTGTGGAGAGGGTTCTGAGCAGAGGCCTGCCCTGATCTGATCCTCAGTCACAGGATCACTGTGTAAAGAATGCACAGCAGCAGGATGAAATTGGAAGCAGGAGACAGCTGTGGAGGCTACTGCAGTCACCACACTCAACTACAGTCTTATCCTCATGGTCCCACGCAGTAGGTTCCATGAGCACTCTTTCACAGAATAAAAGAATGAGGCTCAAGAGAGATCTGGTCACTTAACCAATGTCACTCAGCTAGGAGGGGAAGCAGGGGGAAGAGAGCATTCCAGATGGAATGAACAGCATAGGCCATGGAGCAGGAGCTTGACAGGTCCTAGCACACTTGGGAAAGGGCAGGTTCATGGTTTGGGATGCCCAGAACCTCCCCTAGGGACACATGGCAAGGGCAATGGGCAAAGGCCTATCTGCGGCCTGCCCATACTCACACCAATACCCACCAACAGCCCCCAAGCTGGCACTGCTCCCTGGACCGGAGCAACTGCCTCCTAACCAATCTCCCTGCTGCACTCCTGTCCTCCTCACCACCGGCCCACAGGCAGCCAGAAGAACCCTTAAAAACATAAATCAGGTATTATTTTCTTGCTCACAGCACTCCAGAGGCTTCCTATGACGCCAGGCACACAGTAGACCCTCAACTGATGCTGGACAAATGGGCGACTGCTTCATCCCTACAGCATTCTCCAGGCTTGTCTTGTCTCAAAACCAAGGTAAGAATAACTTCTTCCTTTCCTCCTTAGCACAGGGAGGTGACTCCATGGTGAGGGGAGCAGGGGTCTCCAGCCAGGTGTAGCTCATTCAGACCAAAGCCAGAGAGGGGAGCCATTCAAACGAACTAAGGGACCATTTACATATTAAACTCATTTTTAAAATAAAATTGCTTAGTACAGCACAAACTGGATGTACTTTACTGTGCTGTGGCTATGTAAGAGGAGGACTGCAGAGACACCTAGGCTGTAAAGACAGCAGCAGGCACACTCCACATGGGAGCCCTGGCACCCTGAGGCCAAGCAGCACCCAAGTACCAATAACTCCTGACAACACTCACAGGCAGGAGGACATTGCAGGAACTACCTGAGGCTGACAAAGCCATAAGCGCAAGGTAGGACAGGAACGGCTTCCCCACTGAGTCTGATTATGAATTTAAGGGCCAGAGCTGATGGCCATATTCTTATCTGCATGCTGATTACAGTGAGCCCAAACTTATCTTAGAAACTGGGAGAAACTATGACACTACGGCTAAACAAAACTTCACATATTTGAGCCAGAGAAGATTTGGAACAGAAAGAATACATTTCCCAAAGGGTCACTACCACTCCCAGGGTTTAAATCCAGGCCCTCTGAGGGCCACATTCACAAGGGAAATACAGAAACATGTAGGTACACACATGCCTGTATGTAGATACATTTTTAAAGGAAGGTAATAACAACCAACAAAATGAGATAGTAATAAGCTCCCCTTTGACAAGAAAACAGAATTTAGTAACAAAGAGTCTTTCTAGTGGGCCTGGAAGGAGTATTCAACCACAACATGAACGACTTACTCTCGGGTTAAAATCAGTCTATGGGTGGGAGAGGGGTGAGGAAAGCTCTGAAAGCCAAGTGATTCCCCAGACCCCTTCAGGAGGCAAAGAACTTGCAGATTCCCATACTGCATCGGACAGGTAAGAGACAAGCTTCAAAGGCTTTGTTCTTTGAAAAGGAAGATGGGGGAAAGGGCTGGGAAAGCCCCATCACTGATGTTTCCAGGAGGAAGGGTTCTGGGTCTCCATGGAGTGAGGGTCCTGAGGGTTCCCAGAAGGAGGGGACAAAATACAGCAGGACAAACAGCCAAGCCTCTAGACCTGACAAAGAAGTACAAAGGCAGACTCAACAAGGATGCTCAGGGAAATCGCCTAAGTTTGCCTGACACCAAGCTCCTCTGGGTAGTCCACAGCCAAGCAGACAGTGCTGCAGAAAGGTCCTGTGAGCAGTGGTAATCAAGAGTTTCAGAAAGGCTAACACCAAGGCAAAAATATTCTTATTGCATGCCAAGGCCAGACTCTGAGCCACCAGGAAGGGGACTAGGGGTGGCTGAGTGATAGGGAGGTAAGGAGTAGTTAATGAAAATTGTTCCCTGAAAACACCAGCCCAATATCCTTGCTGGAGAGGCACTGAGATGCTGGTATCTCATTAAAAGTTGAAAATAACAGGGGAGAAACTATAAGCTTGTCTTCAGACTAAAGCTACAGCATGCATAAATCTGGACTCCTGTATGCAAATTTGCTTCTCATTCTTTAAAAAACATGGCTGTTCACCTGGGGCAGTCCAGAGATGGGCAACTGGAGTGACCAAGAGAGTCAGTCCCTAGCTCATGCCCTCAACTTTTGCTATCTCCATCTGAAGGCCCCAGGCTGGCCCAGACTGGCTGAATGGGAGAAGCTCAGCCCTCCCAGCAGGGCTCCTCCACCTCCCCCTTTCCACCAGAAAGCCCAGAGGACACAGAAGGAGCCAGACTTTACAATCAGGGATATAGGTTCCTATCCTAACTCTGCCCCCCTCCCCTACTTCTCTACAAATAGGTACCTGTAACCTCCTCTGGGATCATTCTTACAACCTGTAATTATATTCTTCATTGATTTCCCTGCTAATTGTTTCTCTCTCTCTCCCTCTACCACTAGAATGAAAGTCCCATGACAGCCAAGGCCATGTCAGCCTTGGTCATCAGCCAGCATCTAGAACAGAGGCTGCCACATTGAAGGTGCTCAACAGATGAATGCATGCCCTAGGAACTGTCTTCAAACACCAAGTAGCCATCTTCAAGAGCCACTCCTGAGCCTGCCCTGCCAGCTGTGGGCCAACTGCTGCTGGATGGATGGCCCAGTGCCTTCCCCCCGGGAAGCTCGGCCAGCTCAGCACCCCAGCCCTTCCCTGCAGTCTTGACGGCTTCTCTTCACCTCATCCCAGGAGCACTGCTCAGGCCACTCACCTGAGCAATGAAAAAGAGGAAGAGGAAGCTGCACAGCGACGCGGAGAGCAATGTGCTCTCTTCAGTCTACAAGAACACTGGGGGAAGAAGCCACAGCCAAATCAACAATGTTGTGAACATGAACATAGAACACTGGAAATGGCAGGGGCCCAAGACAGCCAAGGACAAAGTCATACAATCCCAGGATAAGAAAGTCTGGGGACCCTGAGGTACATATGAGTACAGGATAAAGAAAAAAAATGGTGACACAGTGAACGGGGAACCCACAAAACTCATTTCCTTAGGTAACTATAATAAAGGCTAGTCAGATCCCAGGAGGAGAGTTACTCAGGACATCTTTCCTAACACATTACAAGCCCTTGGCTTGTTTCTTGATTTCCAGAAGGAAAGCATCATCTTTATAGTAAGTTCCTCAATGCCTCACACAGAAAAGAATATGGATAGGTCTGAGATAGTGTGACAGTTTATAGTCCAAGCCAGGTTGTGAAAAATAAAAATTCGTGATTTGGCTTGAGAGTGTTAATTTGTGAGATTAATTTTTAACTGGTCTTTCATGATGACAAAAGTAATTCACACTCATTGTTACTAAAACAGAGATATAGACCAATGGAACAGAACAGAGCCCTCAGAAATAATACCACACATCTACAACCATCTGATCTTTG